>NW_028324300.1:5002500-5302500 GCF_058129835.1 Hydra viridissima
AGCGCAGATTCAATACCAGCAGAAAAGTGCAATCAACTATTAGAAAAAAGACTTAAAAACCATAGCCTTGATCTACACAGAGACATTGTGGCTATAATGACCGACGGAGCAAGTTTTATGAAAAAAGTTGGCAGGTTGCTACCTGCTAACCAACAATTATGCTTTGCTCACGGCATACAACTTGCGGTAATTGATGTTCTTTATAAAAAGAACATCAATTACCGCAAGTTGTAAGAGAATTCGATGCAAATCAGCCAGATTTTAACAATTAATTTTCTGACAGTGATTCATCCGAGAATGAGGACATTGAGGAAGATTTGTTGGACTACAATCATGAAAATCTAAGGCCTAAAACTGAACTAAATGAAGTTCATTATGGGCCAGTCATTAAAAAGTACGCAATCTAATACTAAAATTTAGACAATAACCTACCAAGAACGACATCTTACAAAAATATATTAAGGCTGAATTTGGAAAACAACTGTCTTTAATAATGCACTGCAAAACACGGTGGAGCAGCCTTCTGTCATTGCTTAAACGATTTTACAAAGTAGAATATTGTATACAAAAATCATTAATTGATATTTACCCAGTGCAAGATAATTCTATAGCTCTGTCACATGATGAAGTGACAATATTATCAGAGATTATTACAACTTTCGTTCCCATTAAAGCAACGGTTGAAGCAATATGTCGTCGAGATTCTAACCTATTTACAGCAGACATTGCTATTAATTTCATGCTTACAAAATTAAAAGATGCTGACAATACAAGCAAAGAAATGCGCAGAGCTTTAATGACTCGCATGCATGAACGCCGAACCGATATGAGTGGACTTCTGCAATACCTGCATAACAGGCGAAGCCCCGTTGAAGTTGATGAAGAAATAATTACAGTGCCTTCTTCATTTAAATGTCGAAACCTTTCGGTAGAACTGCTGGAAAGATTAAATGTTGTCATCAAAAATTCAAAAAGAAATGACACTATTTGAAAATGTGGGTACACGTGGCAATTATTTAGAAAGAGTTTATTCTTTTCTTTTGACCGTGAAACCGACAAGTGTTGAGGCTGAGAGGGCATTTTCTTCCGCTGGACTGTTCAATACAAAAATCTGTAACCGTTTGGGCGATGAAACTTTGGACACGTTATGCTTCCTGAAGTCGCATTTCGAAGCACAAAAAACATAATATATCTCCTTATTTCTAACATGATTTTTTAACATTAGTTAACATTTAAAATTAAATTAACATGTTAAATTAAATTAATTTTATAAATATGTTTTTAGTTAAACGTACTGTTTTTACTCTACTTAATACTATATAGATGTTGTATCTGCTTTTCAATCCCGGGATTAATCCCGGGATCCCGGGATAGACGTTTTTCAATCCCGAAATCCCAGGATTGAAAAAGACCTCCGGGATTGCAATCCCTATTTTGAACGCTTAAAAAGGATAACTTTTTAGAATTTCCCCTGTTTTCGCTTTTTTTAGCACTGTTGAAACGATCTGACTTTGGTAGCCATTTCCCTAAATCTTTCAGATTGTGTTTAAGTTTAAAAGTTTGCTGAGATTGTCATACTGAGCTTGAAAAGTAGATCTAACAACTTTTTACGATAATTTTTACTATAACTTTTACTATAATTTTTTACTTTAATGGATTTGTCAAGATCGCAAAGATGCCCTCGGAGAATTTTTTAAATGTTCGTTTAAGGAGAAAAATTATTGAAAGTTATTTACCCAGCAAACACACAACGTTGAAACAAACGTTGTTTCAACGTTGTGTGCTTGCTGGGTAGGAAATTATAAAAAATCTTCTATTTCTTGCTGAAGTTCGTACTATCAATCAATTACCAGATAGGATTATGCATTTTAATCATTCTCTGCTTAAAATCCTCAATTTAAAAATCTCTTTGCAATCACGCATCTTCTTTATTGGTTATCAACTAATAAATCTTTAAGGGTACCATTTTAAGGGTATCATTTTCTTCATCAAAATTAGGTTTACAACAAACTGTTTAAAAACACTGACAATGATGAATTTGATTCTTTGATTGCATAATCACTTGAAATAATATTTTATGGCAATCTTGTTACTTTGGAATCCTAGAGTACAGATACCTGGTGGTAAATACTGAAATGCATCCTTAATCTAAAGGTTGCTTTTGGTATCTGTTTAAAGATATATTGTGATTTATTCAAAGTCATTTTAAATTATGTAAACATTGCTGTTTTCTGCCAAATGTATGTAACATGGTATTTTAGTTCCGTTGTTTAAAAAAAGGATGTAAACTTTGGCGTAACAAAATGACACTGCTATCAATGTTTTTCATGAGGTAAAAATTAATAACAACTTAAAGAGTAAATTTTCACTCATAAAACTAAAAAGTGATATTACATTCAGATTACATCCTATATAACTGAAGCTCATTACACAAATTTGCACATGAATAGTAAAAAGATTTTTGTGCTAAGGTTAACTTCACTTTAAGATGAATTTATTACGCGGTTATTGTTCCTTGTTTTTTAAGTATGTAAAATTCAAACTGATTTTTTAAATTTCTTTAAACGAAACCTTTAATACACATTTGTAAAACAGCACAAGTTTGCCTTTTTACTTTAGAGTGAAAGGATTTGATGCGAACGCTGTTGAGATGATTCACTAGCGAGATTCTCATGGTTTTCAACTCATCTGACTGATTTTTGTTGTTTTTAAGATCTTTTCGTTCTTTAAACTTTTAATATGAACAAAATTTAATCTAGTTAATAATGCAATCGGAAATTTTTCTGACAAGTAATTGAAATAGAACTGATCAGTAAATACTTTCGATAATTACATAATTTAAAACCTGAAGCAAATGTCTTATAAATGCTATTGATGCTTTTGGCGCGTTATATAATAGTATACGAGGTAAAGTACGTCTGACAACTGTCCTCGTTTCTCACAACCCATATCGATGGAAGGATCAGGATTGGATTGAGGCACTAAGGACAAAGGAACAGAAAAACTATATTTTGATGTTGGTGCAATCCATTTTTGTTAGTTTTTCTTTTATACTTAAAAAATGTTTCTTGACATTTCTGTTGTTTAAAAGGTTTCTCAAAAAAAACAAAAAAACTCTCCATTTTTCTTGCTTTTTTTCTTAAGCATTCTTCTCCTTCCAGTTTTTTAGTTTGTATGTAATCAGAGAAACCAACTTTCATGATTTATTTATGTTTGTTGTTTTGTCAAATAGCAGCAGTCCAAGTTAAGAAGATGTTGCTCAAAATGTTCATTTTGATGATTATGACTATTGAAACACAATAAAATATATTTTTTTAAAAAAAACTCTGATACAAAAATAAAAAATGCAGATCAGTTATTAATACAATCAACAATTTATTTCCTAAGAATAAAAGACATCTTTTATTTTCTTCAGACAATCTATAGATTCTTCATTTTATCTATTCAATATCCTGATACTATCTTCAATCAATTTTTCAATTACTGAAAAGCTCTAGGGTTAGGATTCTTACATTAAAGTGATAAAAGAATCAAACATTATGTTTCAGACAAGACTTATTGGACATTAATAGTGAAGAATACTAGCATGTATTTAAGAAAAGACTATCAATAGGTAAAGGATACTTGACAGAAAGGTTTGACAAAAAAAGATTAGTATCTTTTTATAAAATAACAAACAAAGATGGCAATCCTCAAGAAGACTCAAAATAAATAATTGATATACACAAAATACTTGGACTTTTATATTAAACTAAAATAGTAAAACATTTTTACAACACATATGCATAACATAATATATAATAGCTTAGCTAAGGTTTGTAAATATCTACAAGATATAAAAAAGTAAGGCAAAGAACTAGAGTTTCCACCTGCTTTTTCGCAACTCTCTTGTGTAAATTTCTAAAGATTTTATTATATCTTCTTCACTTGTTTTAAACATTGAAATTTTATAGTAACTCCAGTTTATTTGATCTGATGATTGCATATTTGAAGTAATTGCAGAACTTAACTTTACTTTAGTTAAACAATGGTAGCATTCTGAGTAGCTAGCTCGATAGTCAAATATTAAATCAGATAAACTTTTATACTTCATGGGTTTATCCATTAAGTTACTACGCCTACTTAAACCAATAGCACCAAAATAAGATTGGGAATACCAATACAGACCGAGAACAATGTGGCGATGAACTTTGTTTTGAAACCTTGATTTGAAACGAATTGTGAATCGCTGAAGTGATTCAATACTTGAAGTCAAATATATTGCAACAATAACTGCCTCTAAGCACTTTATTGGTAGGGGATTCTTAATGATATCTCTTGCTAATTCAGCTAATCTGTAAACAGGCCTTCTTGTTTTAACATTAAAAAACTGAATGCCTAAATGATTATACTGTAGATTATTGAGAAAACACTGAACTAGTTTAATTTTTTCTTCTAACGTCATACCATCAACAAATATGGGTTTTCTTGGTAAAGGTACGATATCCGTATTACTTTCATTGTCTAATGAAGGATTAGTCGATAAACTACTTGAAAAAAAATTTATGCTTGATCTTGATGAGTTTGAAAAATAAATCTCACTCTGAGGATGCGAATCTTTAAACTTTTGAAGTAAACATTTCCAAGACTCTTCATCTAATGGTAATTTGTAAGTGTTTTCTGACTTTTTACTACATTGATTTAGCATGTTGAGCCAAGAGAATATTCATAGCAACAGTTATAAACCAGCAAATTTTGCTGACTCAGCATATAAAGTACCAAAGAAGAGTTATATTGGTAAAAAGTCCACCGGTAAACAAAAAGTATTTCGCTATGTACTCATCAAGTCCTTATTACCTGTGAAATACTTACGGAATAATAGCTTAAGCAAAATATAAGTACTCCAATTAACCAAATTCACGTCAGAGGCCTGGGTCTATTTGTAGGGAAAAAAATAAAAATGATAGCTTTGTTTAAACTTTTTTAGCGCATTTTAAAGCTGTTCTATTCGTGTTTTTTATTCAGAAAAAAAGTTTAAATTAATAGCTTTAGCTATCCTAGATTTCAAAATGGTGAGATGGACATGTGCTTCAGAAAACAACATTTTTAGTAAAATACCATAAGTAGATTTCACAATTAATATAAAAAAAACCGTTTACTTTTGAAAATTCATTTCTTCACTTTTGAATCAATCTATACTTTTCGACATAATACGACTTTAAACTAAAGTCGCTATTTTTATTAAAAAAGATTTGAAATTTATATAAACAAAACTATCTATATACAAAAATAGACTTCACACGATTTTGTTGTTATTTAAAACGCTACCATTTTAATTTTTTTCCCTACAAACCGCGTTATATGAATTTGGCTAATAAGAAAATAAATACGATTAATAATTTTTCTTCAATTTCTAATAAAATTATTTATATGGTTAACACTTAAACAGAACGATTGGAAATATGTGATCAAAGAGAGGCCAAAAAAAAAGGGTCCTACTTTACTAGTCCTAGCACGTCCTAGTAGTATACTAGTTTTCTAAAATTCTTGTACCAAGAAATTTTTCAATATTCCGTAAAGAAAGTTTTTCTTTGGGTAAAACAAGTACCGTTGGGAAAGCGGAAACTATGGTCTTAAATTGTCACTTATTTTAAGCTTTTTGTTAAAAACAACTGGAAAAAAAAATTATATGGTGAAAATTTAGAGTTGCAAAGTGTATAATAAGTAAATGCATTTTTTTTTTGTTGATAAATTAATAACTGACTACTAGCCAGCGTTTTTTTTTTGTAAAATTATTGCAGAACAGCCCATAAACTACAAAGTAAGATTATGGACTGTGTACTACAGTTAACAAAAGCAAATACAAAATAGTAAATGTATCTTTGATTTAAAGAAATTACTTCACAATAAATATAATCTGATCAAAATCTAAATCATGAAACAAATTTTAAAAAAAACAAACTGGTAAACAAATAAGTTTTAACTAAATTTATATATTGAATAAATAGTTTACTAACTTCTACTAATTATTAATTACTCATAGTTTATTAACTAAATTAAAACTAAATTTATATATTGAATAAGTAGTTTGTTTATACAAAGTGCTCAATTCAATGTTTAAAATATATGGGGTTTATTCTATAAGCAGTTGCTTATATATCAAAGGTTTATTACATACCCCATATATTTTATATATTTATGTGCTCCATATATTTGATATATTCTTGCATTCTATGTATATTTTTACCTCAGTAGCAAAAAAAAAGCCTATTTGGTGCTTGCCTGTTTTTTCTTTGTTTGTTTGTTTTTCTTTTCTTTTCTGTTGTTTTTTTTTTTCTGTTTTGGTTTCTTATACTTTAAAAACAAAAAAGAAAACTACTTTCTAAACAAAATCTTTAAACACAGTTTTAGTCCTAAAAATTAGGCAGACCAAAGATTGAAGTTAAGATTGAAGCTTAATATTCTTTACTGTATGTTGGGGTATGCGAAGGTTCGTATTTTACGGTTCAAGAAATTGGTTCTTGTCTGTTTGGCTAAAACAAATTGCACATCTCAACGTAAACCAAAGCAAATGAAATTCAGCAGTTAATTAGGACAGAGATCAACCTACTATTTATGTTTTTATAAGTCTTTTATGATTACTTTGGAAATGGAGAAAATAATAAACTATATGTCAAAAAACGCAATTGAAATTTTTTTTCGAGGTACAATTTAACATTTCCATATGTAGAATTTATTTGTTCTGATAGAAATTATAATTTTTATTAGGGAGTATATATTTACTACCCTAAAATGACCTAGGGTTAACAAAGTCTTTTAAAAAAACGCGTTGTTAACCACTAAAAGTCAGAATTTTTAAACTACTCTGTACTAAAATAATCCAGCTTTATCAGATTTTTTTGATACTTTGTTTTAAAGTTCTGTTTAATTCCGACATTGGCAAAAGATTTACGATGCTCTTCTATGATTCGTATATGACATTCTTATATGAGACTGGTATGGTTCATTCATGAGCAGTTTACATGATTCATTCGTGAGTATTTTACATGATTCATTCGAGAGTAGTTTATAAAAACGGAGTCACCCGTATCTAGACATGAGGGTAGTTTTTAGAAAAAAGTACCCTCATGTCTGGACTTCTAAAAAAATAGATTTTTTTAAAAAAAAGTTTAGGAATGATGGGTGAGGGGGATGAGTGAACAACCAAGCATTAAAGTAACTGATTTATATATTTGCTATAAAAGTCAATTAAGCAAAAATGTTTCGGATAATCTAAAGCTGCACTTATTTAATCAATTAATTTTGATTAACCATTAGAATGTTTCTTTTCGTGAAAACCAGAATATATAATGCCGGCGGCTAAATAACATTCCGCTGAAAGAGAAACTTTCTTAAGAAGCAGAAGCCACAGGCGGCCACCTTCCAAATATTTTTTTGCCCCCAGAATATTCTGGCTTTCACCTCTAAACGCTTCCGCCTCCGGGTTGACCGCAGCCTCCAAAACATTTTCCCTTCAAAAAAATTCTGATGGTAACTGCCGATTGAGAGGTGGAAGAATCATGAGGTAGAAGGTAAATCGTTCTGCAGGGAGAATTTGGGAGGCGGCTGCCAATGGCTGCAGAAGAAAAATGGAGACGAGAAGATTTCCGCCGTTTGTCAACTCTTGGGAAAAAAATCTGACAAACAAAACTACTCACGTTTTCAAAACAGTTGTTTAAGTGTATAACATTTAAATTTATTTACGTCAGTAAGTTTTCTTGGTACAACATTATTTCTCTATTTTTTAGAAATATTAGCAACTAGATCGTTTTTTAAATTTATAAGCAAGGAATAAATTTTGATTAAAAATGCAAAATAATGAAAGCTTTGAGATGTGGTTTAAGGAAAATTTATCTAATTTGCTTGGATTTCCAGCTGGAAATGATATGACTAGGTGAGTAGCATTTGTATTAATTAAACCGTGATATTCTCGTCATCATAATTGACCTATTGTATGTATATATATATATATATATATATATATATATATATATATATATATATATATATATATATATATATATATATATATATATATATATATATAAGGTTTATTATCTTGTTTTTTCTTTAATCCTTATAAAAATATTGATATTTATTTTAAAAGATTAATTCCAATAAGGACTTGCAAGGGATATAATAGTAGATTATCTATTGATAATTTTGTTTCAAATGATTGGTTATGGTTTTAATTTTGAAATCAAATTTTAATACAGCATTTTATAGCTTTTACAAAGTTACATTTATTTTAAAAAGTTACTTTACTACAAAAATAGTTCTTGTTAATACCAAAATAAAATTTTCACTATCAATAAGTCACCCAAAATACTTGGTCACAGAAACAGCATACACTTTTAGGCACACACTGTATGCTATCTACATGCATACATTCAATTATTTTCTTTACTAAAAGTATTTTACACTTTGTATATATTTTATATGGAAGTTAAAATAGTCAAAATTTTAAATATGTTTTTATATATTTCTACTATTTTAAATTTAGTTACATTTTATCATTTGAGAGTGAAAGAGATATCAAAGAATACTTTAAAAGCCTTCTTGATCTAAATCAGCCAAAATCAAAACAATTTTTTGATGAGTTTTTAAAAAGATGGAAACCACCTTTAGATAAATATAGAGTTTACAATAAAAATGAAACTTTATCTGCTCCATCAGAAAACATAAAATATGAAGAACTTTCTCAAAAGAAAATGAAATCCATTCAACGAACAACAAACGCAGGAAACAACTTAGAGGTTATAAACTGTTTAGTTGTTATGGTTGTATGTATTTTAAAATTAAAGATTTATACTATAACTAATAAATTTATTATAATCAACTTTGTAATGCCAAATAGTTTATTATATGCATATCTGTATGTTAGGGCAGTCTTTAATTCATAATGATATTTCTTTCTCCTAAAGTTGAGTATGGCATCTCTTTATCCTGTGTTTTTTGATGAAAAATTAAATCATGCAAAGTTTCAGTTTAGTTGGATAAAGTTTAGAGGTTGCTCAATGTTAAATCTGTTTTGTGTATGGATAAGTTTATAAATTTTTAGTATTCTTACTTTTTTAAAAAAAATGCATTTCATACAGATTAATAAGCTGTTTGATATTGCACATGTAAATGCTGTCATAAGTTGGACCAGAAGATTGATCATTTTTTTCAAAGAACTAGATGGAGGCTATCAACAAGAAGTTGGCTTGCAAGGCAGATAACTTGAAGAAAGGAAGTAGCTGACAGAAAAATAGCCTAAATAGATGATGAGCGTAAGGTTGCCAAAATAATTGGTGCATATAACATATTTTCATCTACATCATCTTCCAGCATCATGTAAGAGAAGATCATTTAGCATCTGTTCTTGATCATACCAATATCAGTGGTAGAGAAATACATATTTAATTGCAGCAACAGCACAAAGCCTTAGTCATAATGTTGCAGACTGGGCTTCAGCAAAGGGTTGGAAGATTTTGTAACAACTTTTACTTTTAAATTCTTTGAAATACTGGAACTTACTACCAAGTTCTGGACAAAAATACTTTCTGTGCAATAGGAACAGAATGTTAAATCCTAGAAGGCCAATTAGTTTATTCAGAGCCCAGGGGTTGTGTACGGCATTACCAAATGTGGGGTCAAACTGATTCAAGATTTTAATTTGTCTATTATTAAAAACAAGGAATAGAAATAATACCTGCTGCAAGTTGTATTTAAATTTGCACATAAATTCCCAGACCCAAAGAAGTGTGTGTTGCTGCAAGGGCTTGAAGAGAATTCAAAGAACTAACTTAATATTCAGTTTTAGCTAAATATTGAAATTTAGTTTGTGCAAAGCACTCTGACAATAGTTTTTGCACTAACTTGGTTACAATGATTGTGAAAATTATTATTTTTTAATGCCTAGCTTTTAATTGTATTCATTCTATTTAACTGTATGTGATGAAATAACACTTCTGGTGCTTTAATGTTCTCTGAAAATTTGTTTCCTTAACTTATTTATTTATTGAAATTTCAATTTCAATTTAAATAAGGCCATTACTATTGAAATTCGTTGAGCAACCTCTAGATATCAATAATGCAAGCTCAAATTTCATATATATATATATTTATGTATGTATGTATGTATGTATGTATGTATGTATGTATGTATGTATGTACGTATGTATGTATGTATGTATGTATGTATGTATGTATGTATGTATGTATGTATGTATGTATGTATGTATGTATGTATGTATGTATGTATGTATGTATGTATGTATGTATGTATGTATGTATGTATGTATGTATGTATGTATATAAAATAGTAATCAAGAAAGTTTTTGCATTTGTCAAATTAAAAATGAATATTACTAGAGTATATCCATAAAGGTTATTCCTTTGACAATACTTGAAAAAAAATTTCAGATGCCATTTTAATATATATATCTACTATCTTATCAAAAAAAATTTAATTTGGTCATTTCTTGAAAGGCTTAGTCTAATATCTTTTACAATATCCTTGATTATATATAGAGAACTTACTAGAGACCCACCACTTTATTCAAGCAGTATTCTGTTTATGCTTGTGTGAACAATTCGCTCAATAAACTAAGTTAAGAAAATAATAATATGTTAGTGTGTGTTAATTTGCATTCCAACATACATCACCATCTCATTAATGATAGAAATTCACAAAAAAACTGTTTTTCACCTAAATAAGGAGTTTGTGTGAGTATGTACATACATAAACTCAATATCTGGATAATCTGAAAGACAGTTTACAATTGAAAGTAACAAATATCTTGGAATGTTTTTTATTAAGATATCACATCAAGATGCTCTTCCAATACATATGGAAAGAAAAGTGAAGCATGATGCAAAGTTAATTGACAAAAATTGCCTGTCAAGTAATGAAATCAACCAAATAAAGGTAAAATTTAGTTGTCTATCTTTTGATTATATAGTGGTTTGGTGTAAAAATGTTATAGTTATTATGATAAGCATAGTGTGCATACTTTTAGTTAGAAAAAAAAATTATTATGCAAAAAAGAATAAAAATAAAATGAAACAGGTAATCTTTATTTGTATTGTTTTTAACTTTCATCTTTTTTTTAGGGTGCAAATCCATTCAAGCGACGTAATTTCAAATATGTACCCCTTTATAGTGCAGATGGAAAGTTAAAAACAGATACTATCCTTTTACCAGGTCGTCATCCCTGTCAATGTTTAGCTCAGAAACATAAACTAATAAATAATTGTTTTCAATGTGGACGGATAGTTTGTGAACAGGAAGGATCAGGTCTGAGAAATGTTTTAAAGTTGCTCCTTATGCAAGTTACAAACATTTTTTTCCTCTTTAGGAATATTTTTGTTTTGGAATGTAATCTTCTTTCTGTTGACTGCATAAAAATAAAATTCACTTAAAATAACCTTTAAATGGTTATTTTATCTCAACCTGTGAATATTTTGTTGTTGTTGTTGTTTTTTTTATCTTTTAGATTATTTTTATTTTTGCCCTTAATTATTTTTGTAATAGGTATTTACTGCAATAAAATATTATGGCATAAGATAGTTGAAAAAAAAATTATTTTTAGGTCCTTGTATATTTTGTGAGAATCTAGTCTGCAGTTTAGAAGAACAAGAAATAATTTGCCGTGAATCTAAGAAAAGTAAGAAGTTAAAAGAAAAGCTGATGAGTCAAAAAGCTGAGGTGAAACCAACTCTTTTTTTGTGATGAGCTTGTGAAATAGAAATTTGAAATTTTCCTTCAATTGAAATAAATTTTTTATCAAAATCTTATAAACTTACACTAAAAACTGTTTAAGAATATTTTGTTCATGTTGTTTATAAGGAAAATAGTAGAAATGTTTTGTTTTATGTTGAAAATAGTAGAAATCGGTTTTGTAATTGCTTTCAGGTTATAGAGGAAGAGACAGAGGAGGAAAAAGTCAATGCAGGATTACAGAAAGCTCTTGCTCAAAAAGATCGGCTTTTGGAATTTGATAAAAACAGGCAAAGTTTAATATTTTAGCATTTATCATATTTTTTATTCTGACTGAACTTCTAATTATTAAACTCAACTTGATATTCAGGTATTTGTTGTTGCAACCAAACGTTCTATCATATACTGTTAGTTTTTTTTTTCTTGCCATTTTTGCAAGTAAAAATTAAGACCTAAATAAATGATGTAGGTTAAATTATCAAAAATATATCCTTTTAGAATGCAGCCAAAAACATTACAGTTAGGTTTTTCTGATTAATGTTATCATGCAAAGATTCTCAGTAGAGATATTAAAAGTGAATTTCATACATTAAACAAGAAGCTATTTTTTTCCCTTTTAGGTGACTAATAAGTTATTTTAATTTCATTTTGCATATGAAATTCTAGTACAAAACGGACAAAAGTTATTGATGATGAAGCAGATTACTTCTCAACTAATAGTCGTTGGCTTTCAAAAAAGCAAAAAGAGGCTTTGGCTCAGCGAGATAAAGAAATTCGTGATCAACGCTTTAAATCTGTATTAGATAGGAAAATACGTATTGATTTTTTAGGAAGAGAAGTCTATGAATCTACTGAAGATAACTGTAAGTATTAAGAACGGAAAATAGTACTTACTTAAAAATTAAATTAGTTAAAAAGAAAAAATACTCATATAAAAAGAATGAGTAAAAGTTATATTGAGCAATAAGCATTTTTAGCTTAAGAGCTTATTTTTTTTAGCTCATTTTTTTTTTTTTTTAACAATTTTAATAACTTTGAAATTAAAGAATTAAATATTATTGTATTAAGCTTTGACTGCTATTAAACAAATCTAAAGTAAGCAGCGGTTTTGTATACCTAGTAGATTTGTTCTGCAAAAGTTTGTATTTCAAAGAACAAATCAATCAATACAATTTTCTTGTATTTAGTTGTTTATAATGGTGAAGATGATGATATCATCAAGACTATTGAGCATGATGATAAGTCCAACAGTTTAGCTGTAAACACAAAAAACCATCCTTTAGTTGATCCTCGAATACCTATTGAGCCACCCCAAGTATATAGAAGCCTTATTATCAATTTTTTAATTTTCTTGTTTAATCTTAATTACTAAAAGTATTTTTTATTAACTTACTGTAGTTATAAAATAATTTTTTGTTTTAGTTGTTTATTTGATTTTAATTTTAATTGTTACAGTTTCAATCGAATTGTTTTAAAGCTGATGTAAAATTAACTTCAAATACACAACAAAAAGTAGCTCATCGAATGATTAGACTTCAGGATAAAGAACTACAGGAGGTTGTTGATCAAGGTAACATTTGTACAATTTAAAAATTTTTTTTTTGTGTCTGTTTTTTGTGTAAGGTTCAATACTTAAATTCTTTATCTTTAGGAATGTGTTTAAGTATGCATCAACCTTGGGCATCACTTCTCATTTATGGCATCAAAAAGTGAGGGAAAAATGTTCTGTTAAAAAAGTCTTTACATTATTATATTAAAAATATATTCATTTTTAAAAAAATCATTAAAAAAAAAACAACTATTTTTTTAATAATGATTTCAAATAATTTTTTAAAATTGTTTTAGCATGAATTAATCATCAGTTTTATAAAAATCATCAATTGATATTTTAATTTTTTTAGAATAGAAGGTCGAAGTTGGTATACTGCTCATCGAGGTCGCCTATGGATAGCAGCCACAGCAAAAGAACCAGAGAAAGAGCAGATTCAGCAAGTTGAAAATCAATATCGAATGTTTTATCCAGGTAGATATGAGCATGAGGCAAATGTTTGGCTTTCTTTTTTTTTTTTTTTTTTTTTTTTTTACCAAGAGTTAAGGTTCTCAGCTATTATCACTATTGAAATGCTAGTTTTTTTTAAATAGACAAAGTGTTTGATTTCCCAAAGAATTATCCCAGTGGATGTCTGCTTGGATGTGTTAATATGATAGATTGTCTGTCAAATAATGATTATTTTAACTCTGTAAGTCTATTAATTTTTGATGCCTTTTAAATGCCTTTTCATGATCTCAAGTTTTTTTTTTATTCATTGTTATTATTTTGAATGATATTATTTTTGCTGTTTGTATTGTTACATATTTAACACTGTTTTTGTTTTTAGCGATAAAAGTAATAATATTGTTATGGTTATTATTACTAGCAGGTTAGTTGAGTCAATAATTGACTCAGCTAGCTTGCTAGGTAAATCAAGATGCATACTAACCCAAGTTCAAAGTGTTCAATTACTTGCATCTATATGTAAATTATCCATTATATATTTTTACTTTTACTTGCTAGCAATTCTAATCAATTAATGCAGAGTGCTAACGTGTATTATCAACTCATATATTGTGTAATTAATCCAAAAGGTTTACACCAGTATCATGAAAAGCTGTATTGTATACAATTATCAATATTAATAGTTTTATACGGGGTATGGAAGGATATTCCATAAAAGCACCTTCAAAGTGTCTCTGAAGACTTTTGTAACATGTTATTCAGTTTTGCTGTTGAAGTTGACTGGTCTTAATGATTTTTCTACACTTTGGGTTATTGTAGTAAATCTACTATTTGTCCCCATTCACAATTCAAAAAACCATTCTGATTTTGTCCTTTGAGCACTTGAAAAAAATGGCACTCAATGTTTCTTGGTTTGAGATCTTACAGAACCCAATTTCCTTGCTTTCGCGCCATACCCATGCCCTTGAGATAGTTTAAAATTGCTGTTGAGTCACTCCCAAGGTTTCAGCAAGCTCCTTTTTAGTTAGGCATGAATCTTAGTCCAATAACATCTCCAAATCAGCGTCTTCAAACATTACTGGTTTCCTTTTGCTTTCTTTGTTGTTGTTTTTAAAATCCCAACTTTTGAAATGGCAGGACTAATATTTAAACAGATTTTTACACTTGCATAAAGAAATAAGTTTATACAGTGTCTCAAAAAAATTATCCGACCAAACAAGTTTTTCCCAAAAAAAAAATGTTTACGCTCTAAATTATACTAAAAACAATGAATAGGGATACTTTGTCTGTCATTTTAATTCTATTGGTATTAATAGTATGCTATTTAGCGTTCATATTTTTTGATTCATGCTTCAGTTGGTTTATTATTTGTCCTAAGAGAGACTTAGTATTGAATAGGCTTGTAAAAAAATTATCCGACCAAGCGATATTTAGGTAAGTTTAATTAATTTTATGTGAAATTTGTTGAAATATTTTAGCAAATTTTTATACAATTAATGAAATTGCATAACAAAAAACTGTTTTTTTGTAGTAAAAAAAAAATGTATAAAAAGAAGGTTTCATGTTTTTTTAAGTAAAATGGTGGGAGGTAAACGTCACTGGACTGTTTCTCAGAGAAATTTAGCTGTTGATCTAGTCAATCAGGGTAAAACCTATCGTCAGGTGCAGCAAGAGACTGGAATTCTTCATAATACAGTATCCAACATAATAAAGAAGTATAATTTGATCGGAACAACAGCCACAAAAGAAGGGCAGGGTCGCAAAAAAAAGACTTCTAAAAGTTTTGATAGAAACTTAATTATACAAGTCAAGAAAAATCGCTTCATTTCTGCTCGAAAACTGGCTGAGCAAGTTGAAGAGAATTATGGAATCAAATTATCCCATCAGACAATCAGAAATCGTATCCGAGACCAGGGATTTCAAGGACGACTTGTGTGTAATAAACCATATTTGAGTAAGAAACACATGAAAAGAAGATTGGAGTTTGCTAAGAAGTTCAAAAACATGTAGTTAAGTTTCTGGAAAAAGATCCTGTGGAGTGACGAATCGAAATTCAACTTAAAGTCATCTGATGGAGCCCAAAAAGTTTGGAGAAAAGCCAGAGAAGCCTACAAATTAAGCTGCATGAGAGGAACTGTCAAGTATGGCGGCGGTAATGTGATGGTATGGGGTTCAATGGCTTGGAAGGGTGTCGGAAAACTCAAATTTATTGATACTTTAATGGATCAGGTGCAATACAGAAACATATTAAAGCAAAATTTGAAGTCATCTGCTCGAAAACTTCGGCTAGGATCTGATTTTACATTTCAGCAAGATAACGATCCCAAGCATAGTGCCAATAAAACCAAGGAGTGGTTTGCTGAAAATAATGTTGAGGTCTTGGAATGCCCGCACAATCATAGACCGAAAAATTGGAGATCGGTCATTTTCCAAAAAAGATAACCTCAAAGTGGCAATTGAAGAAGCCTGGGAAAAGATTCAACCAGAAGAAACAAAATCTTTAGTTGAATCAATACCTAGACGTCTAGAAGCTGTAATCCAAGCAAAGGGAGCCCACAAAGTATTAAAATAATTGTTTTGTTATATAATAATTTGTTATGAAACAAATAATGTGTTTGGTTGAATATTTTTTTGACAATAAAAAAACGACCTAAGTTCCTTTATTTTAAGACTGAAAACCTTGTGATTCATATTTTACATTAAAATAAATAAAATCAATTTAAAAACATGTTCTTTTATTTTCATTAATCTTGAGTTTACCAAAAAAGTCTAAATTTATGAAAATACAGCACTTTCTTTAGGAAAAATATTTTTAAAAATGTTTTGAGACACTGTATATGTATATATAAATTTTATACATGAATTCTGTCCAATTTTGTAAGGAATCAAAATAAATATTAGTTATGAAGGCATAATTTTTTTTGTTAAAAAGAACTTCTCTTTACTTTTTTTATGTTTGCTACGCCATGCTTTTTTAATGTTAAGTTTTAGGTTTGTATTATCTTTTTTTTTTGAAGTCTTAAATTTTGACAGCTTTCATTATACATGGCAACATGTAATGTGGAATTGTTATTTTTTAAATTTTTTTCAGCACCCTGAATGCAAAGAAGATTCGTCCTCAGAATATCTGTTTGTGTGTGAAAATCCTCAACCTCTCAAAGTGATGTTCTCTATGAAAGGACATCACAAAATATGTAAAAGCAATTTCTTTTAATTCTTGTATTTCTCTTTTTTGGCAAGTTCTCTTTATATGCAAGTGCCATATTTTTTCTTAAGCACAACATTCATCATCTTTCAACTTAAACTGTTTTTATTTTATTTTTTTTATTTTTTATTTTTTACCAATATAATTATAAAATATTATTTTTATTTAGATAAACTTGATGCACAGGTTCATGCGTCTGCAAGAAAAAGTTTGCTTTTTAGTTGACATCTTCATCTTCCCTGGAAAATTAGTTTTATGAACGCTAAAATTTTGAAAAAAATATAGTTTTGAAAAATTTATATTGTAATTAAATATTTACACACAAAAAATGCTGCAAAGATTTCTATATTTTGTAGTCTTCAATATTCAGAAATATTCTCCTTCACTAAGTTGTTTTTTGTCATCGAATTTTAATTATTATCATATTACTTAACTGTTTAAATATTAAAATTGTTTTTAATAAATGTTTTTAATATTTACTTAAATTTTAATTTATTTTGAAATATTATTTTATAGCATAGTAATAATTTTTTAGTTTTTCCAATTATGAACAGCATGCTTGAATGTTTTTTGGTGAGATTTTTTTTACTTTTACATATTTTATTTCTTAGATAAAATGAATTTTAAATTAAGTTTCATTTGCTTATTTTCATGTATATTTTATTTATGTATAATTGTTTTAGTTATAAATATATTTGTTACTTTAATTGTAATTATAATTTTATAATTTTTTTTTTCAGAATGAATTAAAATTAAGTTGTACAACAGAAGAATATAAAGACGCAGTAAAACTGCTTTTTACATATATTGAAAATATTTTTAAAAACAAAAGCTGTGAAAAGTATAGAAAAATTAGAATAGGTATGCTTGAATTTTCAGTTTTATTTCTTTCACTATCTATTTTATCTATTTTTACTTTTTTCTGCAAGAAACACTTTTTTTTGTATTTGTTTTTATATAGCCAATGAAAAGTTCAACAAAAAAGTGTGGTGTTTTGAATCCTGTAGAACTCTTTTGCTACTGTGTGGATTTGAACAGGTTTTTTTTTTTAAATTTTTTTCAAAATGATCTGGAACACAACACAGTTTGTTTTTATGTAAAGATTGCATTTGAATTCAGTGTTAAAATTTTACTTTGTTTTTTATACTTTTTTTATCCTTTTAGGACAATGAGTTTCTTACTTTACCTGTTAATGTAGATATTACTCAAATACATAACATTTTACTGAATGAATTGAGAGAAATGAATATTTTACAATCAATCCAACCTTTACATGAAAATGCAGAAGAGAAGAAAATTTTAAATATTAGATCAAAAGATGGTTTGTTTTTTAACAAATAAATTTTTTTGCAAACTTAGTTCTTAAAATCTCTATAACTTCTCTGTTTTTTTTGTATAATATTAGATTTTTAAGTCTACAGTATTTGTAAAATCTTGAAGATATGTAAGCACATTGTGTTTCCTTTATAATGTTATAATGTGAAAACATAATTATTTGATTTACTTTTTGGTTTCATTTTTCACTTAATTTACTATGGTGAGGGAAATGCATTCAATTTTATAGCAAGTATCTTTTTTGAAAAAAAAAAAGATAAAGCTTTCAGGTAAAAATGTAAAAACTTTAAAATGCAGGGTTTTATATTCTAGTAAGTTATAGGGTTTCATATTTTAAAGTGATGGCCTCTCAGTACTTGATAAATCAGATATCAGAAAATATTAAATAGATCTATTAAATAGATGCTATAAATATGCCATTTGAAACTAAGATTTATCAAAGATTTAAATAGTATTTTTTAGAAAAAACCCATCAAAATATTATTTTGAATATTTTTTTGGTAAAACCAGGTGAATAGATCCTAATGTTTAAAAGATTGTAAAATTCTTTTGCAGTTAAGTTTTTTTAAGAAAATCCAGAACAAATGTAGGTCAAAGTGTTACCTTTAAATTAACTTTAGAAAAATAAGTTTGATTTTTGAAGTTCACTTTTTAAATCATAGGTTAATTTTTTGTATTTATTTTTCTTCAACAATTCTTGTCATAGATAAAAGTATGTTTCAAGAAGTTAAGCCTGATATGACGTTACTATCTTACCTTGTTGAAATGGGTATCTCAGTTTTTTTAAAAAGTTTGTTATACAATTTATTGTGGTATATAAGTTATGATAATAAAAAAGTTAGTTATGATATTATGCAGAAGGTTGTTTTAAGGTTACGAAAAAAATGTGGCTATAAAAGGATTGATAGCAACCAGCAATATTGGAATTCAACCTGCTATGGACTGGTAAACTGGTCATTTTATATTTTTATTGGCGTAGTCATTAAAGAGAATATAAAACTTAAAAACAAAAACAAAAAGTGCAACTGAACTGAAGTGCAGCTTACTCGTTGAAGTGTTAAGTATATAAAATAGCTGAAGGGTTGAATATATGCAATACCTGAAGGGTAAAGTATATTTAACAACTGAAAATTTGAGTTACATAACTGAAATATGTACATTTTTATTTATTCCAAGCTAAAATACATTTTAAATACTCCTTGATATCTGATTATATGCCAAGTTGCTTAAAAATTGATGTTAATGTAAAAATAGGTTATATATTCTCATTTAGGATAGAATTACATCCTGAGTGCTATCTTAGCACAATTCAAAGTGGTGATAACTCAAACCAAAGCTCAGTGTCTAACACTTCATCTGAGTTTATTGATGGGGTACAGCCTTATAAAGTAGGGAACAGTAGTTTTAATGCATTATTTCTGTTAATTTGATATTTTTTATTCACACCCAGAAAAAGAATTTTTATTTACATCTGACTGCATAATATATCTGACAGAATTTTATTCTAGCACTATTATATCACCGCTTTTTTTTTAATATCTTTTCTCCTTGGTTTAATATTTCTTACTATGCTTTGCACAAGAACATTTTCTAATTTTGTTTACAGGATGTTATCAGTTCTCGATACAGCAAAAGTCTTGATGAAAAGCATAAGTTTCAAGAAAAGCAACGTTTGGAGTTAATAAAGCGAACTAAGTAAGCACAATCCAGTTTACTAATTTTTGTCAGAATATATGATTTTTTAATTAGTTTTATCCTTTTAGAGTGGAGAAAGCAGAAGAAATAAGAGCAAGAAAAAACTTAAAGATGAATTTAGAATCAGAGAAAAAGCAGAAGCTGGAAAAGGTAATGTTGTTGATTTGTTTTTCGTTTTGTTTTTTTTTATTTGCATTATTGAGATCTTAGATAAAATAAAAATCTATTTTCCTGAAGTCCAAATTATTTTTTTGCTTAAAATTAAAAAAATAACCAATGACATGGATTGCTTATTTACAGTTTGAGCAAGAAAAGCTTTTGCGCCATTTTGATGAAAATAAGAAGCAGACTACCGGAGAAACTCAACTTTTGAAATCTATTTCTCATGATGCTGTAATGCTTCGAATAAAGCTACAAAATGGATTAGTAATTTTACCATTCCTTTTTTTTCATTTTTTTGTGAATGTTCTTTTTGTTAAGGGATGATAATTGAGCCTACAGCAGCTTTTTGTTGATTCTTTGATTTTAATTTTTTGATTTTTGTCTTTAATTGTTATTATTGTTACTTTTATTGATTATCTGCTAATTTGAATAATTAGAATATTGATTGGGAAACAAATAGAAATACATCTTTAAAATTTTTATACAAGTGAGAATATTGTTCATTTTTCATCAGCTTATTCTTTTCTTTATGTAAATATTATATGAGCTTTATATTTTTATTTTAAAAAGATTTAAGCTTTGCTTCTGTTTTCTTTATAGTTATGTAAGTGACAAAACCAACATGGCTGTGCATGAATTCGAGGTTGTAATACCTCACCTTAACAAAGTGCTGAGAAATTCTCATGAGATAACTTTGGAGCAAGAAGGTTTTACCTTTTTTATTTGATAATTTTTACTTAATTTAGTAGCCACAGTTGAATTAAAAGAAGGAAATTTTTTCAATGTTGCAGGGCTTTTTTATCCCAATGGTATTGTCGCAATTCAGATGGTTCAAGCAACAACTAGTTCTGGGAATCCATCAGTTGATACAATGACAGATAATAATTGATGACACTACAGTGATACAAGGCAAAAAAAAACTAAAAAAAAATTAAATTTTGGCTGATAACTTTGTAATTATATATACAATTCATACTCTTAATGTATATAATTTAACTGAAAATTCCAATATGTTTATGATTTTGTTTATGTTTTATTTTGAATTTCATTATCTTGTGTGTGTTCTAATGCTCAAAAAATTATACATATTTATTTTTTCACAAAAAATGTTCAAAGTAAAAAATGATGAAGTTTGCTTTATTGAAAATGTCTTCGGTTTTTTCTTCTTTTTTCCTGCTTTCCTTTTGTGGAAGTCTGATATCTGAAGAATATCATTGGCACCTTGATAATCTTGAAAATAAAATTGAGATAAAAAAAGGGCACTTGCAGCAGATTGGGATGCAGCACGATAGTGAAGGGCATGTTGATGTTCTATATGAGTTTCCCAGCACAATTCATTTTTTTGAGAAGTATGTTCTTGCTAGCCAACCAGTTGTTTTCAAAAATGCAGCCAATCATATGCCTGCCTTTAAATTATGGACAGATGAATATTTAAGGTATATTAAATAAAATCTTAAAAAATCATAAACATCTTTTTCATATTATTATAATTGCTCTTTGTATTTTACAGAATATAATTATTTTTTTCTTTAAATAAAATAATAAGTCTAACTTGAAAATAATAAATATTATAAAGAGTAGTTTGCAGATTTTGGAAATGCAGTGATAAAAATGTAAACATACACAAGTCAGTAAAATTTTCTAATTGCTGATGCACAACGGTTAACAACTAGAGTAATCAACAGTAACAATCAGCAGTTTACAAAACATGTTTTTAATTCTATTAGGAAGATGACTATAAAAATCTAAATAATATTTATGATAAATATTTCCCAGCCATAAAGAATCTTGATAAAATAACCTTATAAGGGAAATATTTTGTATCTCGAGTTTGTTATAACAAAGAAAGTTGTAAAAAACAGAGTAGAGTTTCATTAAGATGTTATTTATATCAAGATTTTTCTATATTTATAAATTTACTGTATTTATAAATCTTTTTATAAGATCACATTTTTTAAATAGCTGTAAAAAATTTCATTGTTAATACAAAATTTAAAATGTTAAAAGGGATTTTCTCAAAGTAGCCAAACAAGACAACTTTTTCAAAAAGATTTTTCTGTTTAAAATATTGAATGATGTATGTAGTGAGCTGTATATATACATAATATATATACAGCTCACTACATACATCATTCAATATATATATATATATATATATATATATATATATATATATATATATATATATATATATATATATATATATATATATATATATTCCATCTTTTTTTTCTTCCTTTTTTAAGTGGTTTAAAGGCACAATTTTCTCTCTCCTTGTCAATATTGTTTACTTTTTGCTAGAGTTTACTGATAAATCTGATAGCTTGTAAGTTATTATAAGTATTAAACTATTAAACTTTTTAGATAAGTTTGGAATAATTCGCGGGTTATTGGTTTAGAGGAGCTTAAACAACCATAAAATACTTTATGTAATCCAACATTTCTCCGAATCTTAACAAATTTAGTTGTTTTTTTTGTCAAATAACAAATCATGGTAATAATCAGTAAAATTATCTGTGTGTATCAGTTGTGAAGACTTTACAATAAATCTAAACCTTTTTTAACACTTTTATACAATAATGAGGGAAAAGTGATAACAAAATACAAGTTTATTTCCTGAATAATTTAAATTACATCATAAAATCAATGAAAGATAAAAAAATGAATACATCACATGCAGCTAACCTTTTCTTGTATTTAAAAAATAATGTGTAAAAGTTTAATCATAATGATGAATGATGCAATATTTGTTCATTATTACAATTGCATAATGGTAATTCTCGTTGTTATTTAAATACAAAGATTGAACACAGCTTTTTGCTTTTTGTTTTTCTATTTATTGCACAAAAAAATGATTTGTAAAATTAACATTTGAAATGAAAAATAATTCACAATAAAGATAGAGTCGAAAAGAAATGTAATTTAAATTTGCAGAGCACAACAGTGTTTCAATATTTAGATAAATATTGTTACAAAGAGGACTACTATTCAAATAGCTATTTCTTGTTCAAACTTTATGATAGTAGATGATTAGCAGATGCAAATTATGTTGTATGATGTTTATTCTTTCTTTTAAAATTATTTTAGCTTCAGTAAAAAAAAAATCTCAAAGTTACATATAAAGTACATGTTTACAATATAGTAGTACAAAATGGTTTTATGTAATTATGATATAATTTTATAATAAAACATTAGTATAATGTTTACTATTTAATGTACTATTTAATTTCCAACAAAGCTCAATTTTAAAATTGTTGCAGCTGGATAAGTGAGACTTTTATTTGTTAGAAATGTTTTTGGGGACGTCAAGTGCGCTATAGAAGAAGGCAAGAAAGAGAATCGTTCTGACAATCTTTTAGAATGGACTTTAAAGAGATTCCTTGATCATTATAAAAGTTCTGATGTTTACATGGTCAATAGCCTTCCCGCCACAATGAGAGGTTAGATAAAAAAAAGTTTTTAACTTTTTTAGCTCTTTTTAATTGATTAAACAATATGAATTATAATGGTTTTACAAATTAAAATTAAGAATTTTAGTTTTGTCAGGTTTAATTCGTTTAGTAACAAATATTTTTTTTATTATTATTGGAAAATGATTATTTATTTATTTATTTTTATTTTTTATTTTTTTCACATTTTACAAATATATTTAGAGAAGTTATGTTTTTTCAAAAGCTGATTTGCGGCTGCTTCCAATGGTGTGTTGTGGTGGTTTTGCACATGTCATAAGTGATGTTGTTATGTGGTTTTCAAGCGGAGGAACAAGATCAGTTTTACATTTTGATAACATGGATAACATAAATTGCTTATTTAGTGGCAAAAAAGATCTTTATATGGCACATTGGGTTAAGAAATTTACTTCTTCATAGTGTAAAAAATAGTTTAAATATTTTCAGCATAATGTTCTTACAAATACCCATTATCCACTAAAATTTATTAATGTTTTTTTTTATCAAAGTATTAAAAGTTAGTTAAGCCCTAGATACCTTATGAATACTTATAATTTTTTAATGAAATTCAATCTTGACATGACTAGTTAAAATCAAGTGATAAAACTGGTTTTTACTTCAATGGTATTATTAATGATGCTAAGCGGTGATATATATTTAGGGGTGATTAAAAATATATTTTGGGGTGTTTAGAAATATCGATCTTATTTTGACCTTGATGCTGATGATCTTTCTCACAGTAAAGTTGACGTCGATGCAGTAGATTTGAATAAGTATCCAGGTATAGCTAATGTACCTTGGTGGGAAGCAAAAATGGAAGCCGGCGATTGCTTGTTTATACCTGCAATGTAAGGTTTTGCAATTTTATAATTTTTATTTTAGGTACATGGTAAAAACAGTGTTAACTTGAACAGAACTAAAGTTTCTCGCTGTTTTTTTTTTTATTTTTTTATTTCTCGATGGTTGTTTTGATATCATTTTATAATCTTGAAAAAATGTTAACGCAAGTTCGGTTGTTTTTTCCGCTTCTAAACAAATTTTTGTCGGTGGATGTTTTTATTTTGATTGTTGCTTTTTTTTTTTTTTTTTTTTTTTCTTTGCTTTGTTTATTTTAAAATTGATATTAAGACGAATTTATAAAAATGGCCATCAAGTTTGACGGAGTTGTCATGTAAACATCGTCAGAATATCTTTAAAAATTTAGGTGGTATCACCAAGTTCGTTCGTTTTCCGACAACCAGAGAAATATGGCAGTTAATTTGTGGTTCTATCCTATGAAAAATTTAAATTTTACTGAGTGTAAAATATACAAAGAAAATGTATCTTTCTCTCTCGACAAGTTGATGCTTCGTAATCTCAACAGTATCAAGTAACTTTACAATTAACCTCTGATTTTCTCTGATTGTTTTTTGCAACTCTGAAAGTTGTGAATGTTTTCGAATGTTGTTTTTTTTTTTTTTTTTCTTTTTCTAGGTTTATTTTAAAGCTGGATATGAAAGTAGAGGAGATGTCTCGATTAGAAATGGCAAAAGTGTTACTGGTATGTGTTGTAATACCATAATCAAATGTGCTTGAAGTACATTTTAAATATCCATTTGTAAGTAAACATTAATTAATATGAGAAAATCGCAAGTTTGAAAAGAACGTCGAACAGAGCTAGTGAGAGGGCACCAACTAAAGTTATTTCCTGATTACAGATAATTTCGTTTAAAGTTGCGAGTATCAAGTGCTGTAAACGAATTACTTGTTTCCTTAAATTTCGTTTCAAATGCAAAAAAAGAATGCTTTTGTTCATGGTAATGATTATAGCGACGATAAGAACAAAATAACGGTGATTAAAGTGAGGTTAATGGCGTTAACAGTGATTATAGTAATTATAATGACGTGTAACGGTAGCTATAGTGACGATAGTGGTGTGATAGATGATTATTAACGGAGCTTCTTATTTTTTTTAGAAACATTTTGGAGATCAATTTGATACACAGACAGTGAAATCGGTAGTCTTATGAACTTCATTTTTTATGTTTTTTATTTCTTTCTTACTCTTTTTTTTTGACCTCTTTTTTTACGTGAACATTTGACCTCTTTTTTACGTTAAAATTTCCGACCTCTTTTTTACGTGAAAATTCAAATTTAGTTGAATTTTAAAAAATAAACTTTACCAACGTGACACTTCAAAAAATAATTTTGAAGTATCATGTTGGTAAAGTTTATGAAAAATTTGAAATTGATAAAATCGAAACTTGATAAAATCAATTTTCTGTCGATGTGGTTTTGCCATGTATCAAGTACCAAACTTTTGTTCTTGTCTTGAATTTACATTGGATTTGAATTTACATTGCATTGTGGTTTTATAATTCTCTAGGTTCTGCGTTTAATTGATAAAAATAAAGACAAACTGTATTCAATGGAAGAAGTTGATCTTTTGACAGAAGAAGATTTGAGATACCTTTCTCAATTCTTTCCAGGTTTCATAGGATATGGAGATAGTGTATTGCAAGAAGGCAATAGTGAAGAATCAGTAATTGCTTCTAACGAAAGTGATTTAGATGTGGAAAAGGAAGTTTTGCCAAACGATGAAAAAAATGAGCTTTAATTTTTTAAAGTTTTTTAAAAACTTTATTAACTGTGATTGAAACGATATGAAGATCGATGCCTTAGCTGCATCAGCATTTTAATAACAGTGTAAATCTTTTCAAATTTCTCAGTTTTCTATTACAAAAGCACATTTTCTTTTTTAACATTTTTTACATATATAAGTAACTAAAGTAAATAATTAGATTAAGTTATAACTATTGAAAAAAGTATGTTTTTTGGGAAGAAAAAGTTTGAAATATACAAAAATATGTAAAATTTCTAAAAAGTTACATTGTGCTCTTATTTTTAAACAAAATAAAATTTGTAGTGAAAATTAATGAATATTTTAAACTATGAAGAAAAGAAATGTTTATGATGGTAATCCTAGCATTCTCTTCAATAGCAATTGTCATTATATATTTCATATATTTAATATATATTTGTTGTTGTTAATTATATTTGGTCTTGTGAACTCGAAGAAGTTATGACTGGTTTAACGAGACTAAACTAACAAGTTTCGCAAATTTGTCGAGCAGAGACTGTCAATTATTTTTTTATAAATGTAATAAGGTAATAATTATATTTAATATGATATAAGTTATTATTTTTCATTATTAATGTTTATTACTGTTAGATTTGTAGAGGATGCATATTTCCATTCTAACTTCTTGAAGAAATTAAATCGGCGCAAACTAAATTCCCCGCATACTGTTATTCTTATAGGATTAACTAAATTCCCCACGTAATGTTATTCTTATACGATAAACTAAATTCCCTGCGTAATTTTTTTTTTTTTTCATGACTACAATTTTATTTGCTTTTCATCAGTCTAAGCAAGTTTTAAACTTTTTATCTCGGGCTAAAACTCGTTAAATTAGGTAATCGAGTTGAAAATTTCCTGAAAATTAGATAATCGATTTGAAAAGTTCTTGAAAATTATGATAATCATTTGAAAATATCTTCATGATTAGAAAAATAAGTTGTAAGAGAAAATCACTAATTTTTAATTACTCACTTTTGATTTTTAAACTACGGCAATTTTGTTTAATCAAGGACGTATTAATAGATGGACGTTCAACGCATTGTTTTTTAAAAAAGATATGCGTGTTACGCTATTGTTTAGATAACAAAAGCGAAACAATAGGTGATAATTGCGAAACCGGGGAGTATTTTTATTTTTTTCGACGTCGGAAAAAGATGGTCTCGACTATCCAATAAAAATATTTTTAAAAGTATTTTACTGAGCATTGATACATAAAATGAGTATGACAGAAAACTTTGCTATTAATCAAGATTATTCTTTTTTGCTTGAAAGTATTGATAACCAAATTGAATTAGTTGTGGATGATTTTATTGAGATAGATCTTGAAGAGTTAGCGGAATTGTTATCAGAGGATTTTGAATTGGAGCTCATACCACCAGCAATTCCTACAGAGAAGCTGATTGCAGAAGAAACCAAAATGCTGAAAAAAACAGAAGAACGCTTAATAACTAAATTTACCTGTCTGAAACGTTACAATAAATATCTTAGAGAATCGAATTTTAAAAAGCATGAAAAGAAATGTTAAATTGCCACTAAAGGTGTGCTTATACTCACATGTTGTGGAGCTTAACGCCTAAACAGGTGCTAATTTATATTTGCAAATACTCCCAGATTATGAAAATATTGTAATAACTCTTAATTTTGATTTTAGAAATTATTCAAAACTGTAAATTGTTGTAATGTACTATTGAACTTCCATATAGAAGAATGCAAGTTGTCTTTATTACATTTTTTTACATATACTGGTGTAAGAAAATGTACACAGTTAAAAAATGGCTAGTTAAAGGTAATAGATGATTGACATTTCTCTTTAACCTGGGTTCCATTACAGCCAAGTTAGTATGGTAGATGGTACTAAAATCACAACAGACTTCTAAACATATTAATGAACAACCTTTATGTCTAATAAGTTTTCAAATGTATTGCCTTCTTTCGTTTCAATTATTCCAACATCCTCATTTGATGTGCTTCGGAAATTTTTAAAATCAGAAAATTTATTTCTGATTAGAAAAAAAGATAGTGGAAGTCATTATTACATTTACAGATGTTTATGCATGAAATGCTGGAGAATATAATATTAGCAGATTGAAGATTTAGTTGATCTGGAAGAGATTTGTTAATATTAATGGATAATGGCACTTCACGATTTAAAGCAATTAGACAATACATGCCATTTGATTGGCGATAACTATTGATTTTAACTATTACAAAATAATTTTTGTTATTTTCATTGTAACAGTCAAAACCATGTTTTGATGCAAATGCTTTTGACTGTTGATGAATACTTATCACATGTGCTTTTTTTTTCTTCCAACTCTTGTGAGTTACGTACATAACAGGTTTTTGTGTGTTCAGAAAAAGTGAAGAATTTATCATTCCTCTCAACTTCAAAGCCTTTTTTTGATTTTAAATCTAACCTGTATAAGACAATATAACATGATTTGCATAAATATTCAGGATGAACTTTTTGATAGTCTGAGGTATCCAGCTTGTAAAAGCTAAGAATTGCTTGTTTATAGATAACAACAAGTTTTATTTGATAGTGACTATCCTGCTTTATTATGCAGCCACACTTTCTACATAAATGTTTTAAATATTCCTCATGAAGACTCATTATTTATCCTGTAATGAGATAATAAATATGAATACAAAATTACTTCTTTTGATATAATATCTAGAAAAGGTTAAAAATAAGGCTATACATCACTTGTAGAAGGCTTAAGAATATGCAACTAAAAGTATGGTCTTATCATTTTTATTATTTCTGTTGTTACTATTAGTAACAACAGTAATAATTAAAAAAATAAGATTATTATAACTTAAAGTAGCTCTACATGGCAGTTTAAAAATGCTTAAACAAAAATGCTCATTAAAAATACATACTTTATATATCTTTCCAACTCCTGAAACGAATAGTATTTTATGAACTTTAAGATGCTTTTAGTTATAATACCTTTAGACAAAATGCAGTTTAGGTATCGAAAGTAAGAAATTTTTTAACTAGGTCGTTCACGAAAGAAAAAAATCACAAATTCAAGAGAAAAAAAAAGCGAGGCAAATTAGTTCGACATTTCCGACAAAAATAAGAAATACTCTCTGATTTGAACCTTAAAGTGGGAAGCATAATCTGAGAGTGGGGTGAAAAGAACACTAAAAATATCTTTTTCGACCTTTAAAGTATATCATAGCAGCTTCAATTTAATAAGGAAAATTTGTTTCACTTTACTCTATCCATTCTAGTAAACCAAGCATAGCCTTTTTGCAAAAGCCTAGTTTTAGACGTTAATGTTTAAACACAGCTAAATTTTTATTAAGCAAAGTTCATAGCTCAAATCAACCTTTTTCAGATTTGTGAACTATTCTTGATTAATTTTTTTGTCTTTTATAACCATAAGCTTCTGTAATGCATAATTATAATGGGTTTACTGAGGGAGGTTTTTTGACGGAAATTTGACGGGTTGAAGTCGGAGTATCTGTATCATGAATTTAGAAAATTGACGGTAACAAGCATAGTTTTGGCTAATTGGCGGCACCTTTGATGTATAACAATGCGTTGAACGTCCATCTACTAATACGTCCTTGGTTTAATTTAGCAAGTTCCTTAAATGCGTTTATCACTACACATGTAATAACGGTTATCATGCAATGTCAGCCCCTAAAGTAAGTTTTTACAAAAATTTTCATTGAATCATGGACGTAAAAGAAATGGACGTGCAACTCATTATTTTACATTAAAGAGGCCGCAGAAATCAGCGAGCCATGCGAATTTCCGACAAACTCTAAATTTTCACACGTCAACAAAAAAATCTATCAAAATGGCTGTCCCCAGTTTTAAAACAGAACCTTTGATCACGTGGTAGCAGTTTAAGCTTATGGGATTTATGGGATTTGTTTAATAAGACTGTTCAGGATAATGTAACTACCCAGACAGCCTACGACACTGGGCCAGAATTCCGGCGAATCATCGCACGCCGTGACGACAAGACTAGTAACGGGCCAATACTGGCCCGAGTCTGGCATGCTTCTGGCGAGTAGTCGTACGCCATTGCGATGGCATTTGATATTGGGCCAACAATGGCCCGATTGTGGCGGCTACAGAGTTTTGGCCGAATGTCGTTTTGCCATAACCGCCATTATTTTGAATATTTTCTGCGTCAGCCATTATGATTTTATAGACGCGAAGACAAATGCTTACAAGATATATTTCGCAAATTTCTTGCTTTTGCTGTTGTTTTTTTATTATGTTATTATTACAAAACGTATTGTAATAATAATAGCAAATGTACGTTTGCTATTAAAAAAAATGTTGCTTTTTTTTTAAAACGTATAATTATGTTGTAATTAGAATTGCAATTGCTACATCCTAACTCTTGCAGTAGTAAATACTACTGTAAAAAGTTTAGATGTCGTATGATGTAAATAATGTAAATTTCACTTATGTTAGCACACATCATTACAGTTATTTTATATAAAGGTTAGCTATGTTTTTATATTAAACAGTTTGAATAATATTCATGCAAGATATTGATTTAACAATAAAACAGAAATGGTTAAAGAAAAGGCAATTTAAAGGTTAGAAGATAAAGTTTTAATCACAATAACTGTAAGATAATGAAGTTTTTTAATTAACACCTTTTTTATATTATTTATATATATGTTTGTGTGTGTGAATATATATATATATATATATATATATATATATATATATATATATATATATATATATATATATATATATATATATTTTTTAAATGACGACATCTTGTATGAGAGTTGAATAAATTTAATATATGAACTTCAATAAATACGAATTCTCTCAATACTAATTTTTTATTTTATCTAATAAATTTTCGCTAGATTATTGATACTAGCGAAAATTTATTAGATAAAATAAAAAATTATACTAGATATTAATGGTAATGTCACTTTGTGACATTAATGTTTGTTTGTAATTTAATTTAATAAATAATTTGTAATTAAAGCTGAAGATGCTAGTATCAATAATCTAGCGAAAATTTCTTAGATAAAATAAAAAATTAGTATTGAGAGAATTCATATTTATTGAAGTTCATATATTATATATATATATATATATATATATATATATATATATATATATATATATATATATATATATATATATATATATATATATATATATATAAAGATGATAACAAAATAATGGCATAACAACAACAAAGAAAAGATAATAACAATATATATATATTGTTATTATGTTTATTTTTGGTGTTGTTTTTGCTGTTATTAATTTATCTTTGTTTTTATTATTATATGCTCCTTTATTATTACTTGTCATTAAAATAATCTTATTTAATTTAAGTTAGTTTTAAACTCATTTTAAGTGACCTTGGTTGTAATCTATTGTCATTTACATTATAATCATGAAAGGACTTTGTCAATTGTTACTTTTCTCATTTTAGCAATTCAATATAAGAGTGAACCATCCAAATTAAATCTTTATATATTTTTCCATCTTAACTTCGGGATAATGTATTGTTCTGTTACATATATAGTTAGAGTTATTTTAAAAAGCTTGAAACAAATATTTAATGAAGATATCAGTTGTGAAATATTTAATCTACAAAACTCATTTGGTGAGATAACTGTTACCCCCTCATACATATCTAGAAAAAACAATTTTCCTGCTATAAGTGAAAAAGTTGTAGATAATAATGATTCAGTTTTTGGAACTGTTGTTAATATATTTTCAGATAACAATGTTAATGTTGAAACTGAACTTGGTCATATTTAAATTTTAGTTGTAATAATGATGATGAAATATTCTCATCAGATTTGACTACCCTATTAGCTGATTGGGCTGTTCAGTTTAGTGTTAATCTGACTGCTTTGTCATCTTTAATGTGTATTCTCTGTCTGTTTCATCCTGATTTGCCTATTTAAAAAACTCAACAAATTTTATAGTTGCATATCAAGCAGGTGGTGATTATTTTTGGTGGTGGTGTTTAAAAGTAGCAAAATATCATTTTGGCCAGTTTTGTGTCTTTTGCAAGGTTTTAATTTTAAAAAACCTGTGTGATTTAAGTCTGTTAAGAATCACATTTAGTATCACACTTAGATAAAGTTAAACACATTGCAATTTTAGATGACAGAATACTCAAGTGTGTATTCAACAAGTTGATGATAGTTTTGTTGTTTCACCCTTACTTCACTTGTTATAATTTAATTTGTTGAAATCTGTACTAAGTCTATTTTCTTACATTATTACTGACAAAATCAATATGCTTATTTCATACATAGTTTTATATGAGGTAGTAATTGAAATATTTAACTTATTTAGGTTAATTTTACTTGTGTCTTAAGTAATTTTCTTTCTTATAATAACAGTTTTATAACAACATTGTCTATATTTATGCATTCAATAGCTGCTGAATGGAGAAATTACATTTGGTAAATATAATTGGCATAGAATTGATTCCCATAAATGTTTAATGAATTGTTTTTGATTTCATATTTTATTTGCACTAGGTTTTTGAGATACTTTGGTATTTTTAGTATATATATGTACACTACAATGTAGTCATGAATTTAAGTTAAAGGTTGTAATTTATAACTTTTAAGGTTGTAATTTATTGATACTTGTATTATATTCATTAAATTTTTTTGTCAATGGTCACTCTCCTCATTTTTGGAATGCACTATAACTATATGTGTATATATATGTATGTATATGCAATAAAATGCACATTAACCTATTGTTAAAATAAGCAGTTTCATTAATTTTTTCTTCTTAATTTTAGTTTTCAGGGTCTTCATTGACATTCAATCGATGTTCATCTGTCAGACGGATTCTGAAGTGAGTGAAGGAACACTTCATTGCACTGGTTAGTAGTAATATGCTTAGAATTTATACTTTCAGTTATTTTAAGTTATTTTTGTAAATGTTTATTTTTATTTTACTAGAATTTTAAGAATGAATTTTCTAAGAGATCCTGATTTTTACAGCTGTTAAAAAAGAGCTGGTTATTTCAGTGGAAAACTTGAAGAAGAAAAAGATTTTATTGGGTAAGAAGAAATCTTTATTTTTATTTAATATATATTTATTTGTATGTGTTCAATTGTTATATTTATAATTTTGTCAAGTTAAAGTTTGTATTTAGGTGCTGTAAAACTAAATCATTTAAACTCGGGAGCATCAAGCGAAGAGTTTGAGCGTTGGCTGAAGAGTATTTTCAGCTTTCAGGAGATCGAAATGGTGGACGAAAGGCTTGAGAAGAACGAAAAAACCCGTTTGATAAATAGCACTATTTCAATCTATCAATAATATCTGTACTATTTAAAATTATTTTTGTCAATTTGAACTGGAATAAATATCAAAAAATATTTACTTTTGTATTTGCTTTTTGTGCGATATCACATTAGAAATGGCTAATAATAGTGCGTTAGTGAATGTATATTGGTTAAAAGTAACGGGTCAGTGCTGGCATACGATCACGGACGAATGCTGGAAAATGATCCCGGGCCAGTGCTGGCTAGCGATGCTGGGCCATTGGCCGTTTTGACATTGGGCCGTGATCAGTTGCCGGCATCGCGTTGCTGTGGCAAGCGGAACTGGGCCAGCATTGGGCCTCTAACGGGAGGCTGTCTGGAACTGTAATGGAAATAATTTATTTGAAAAAAAACATCCACCAGTAGCACTTTTTGCATTTTCGAAAGCACCGTAATAAATACAGCCGTAACTAAGATTTTAAAAATATTTGGTCGATTTTACGAAATCAAAACGCAAATTGCAATTGCAACGTCTTTGCACAAAATATTGATTATGCGCAAGCGTGTGCTCTGGGTAAATCGACTGATCTCTATAATAACTGGATAGCGCATCTCTAATATTAAAATTGACGCCAAAATCGCCATATTGGAAAGCCTCAGAACGCTGAAATCTAATAAGCGTATTAAGGCGTTAAGCCGAAAAACAGAACTTAAAGCTTACGGGATTTAAATTTTTGGGGCTTTCCAATATGGCGATTTTGGCGTCAAAAAATGAGAAGTTTTGCTCAGAGTTGCGCTATCCGGTTATTATAGAGATCAGTGGGGTAAATTCCCTACTCTTGTTTTAAAGTTCTAGGTCGGACGTGAAAATTAAAATTTTGGCGTTGTGTTGAAAACGTGAAGTAATTTTAAAAACGTTAACATTTTACATAATTTTTACACGTTTTCATACCGTGTAGTTTTAATAGTAATTTTCGTAACGATATTTCAACTAAAAACGGCTACGACGACGACGACGTAAATGTTACGATAAAATCATAACATTTACGTTCTCGTCGCAGTTGGCGTTTCGATTTCGTAAAGTCAGTATTTAGTCGACTTACAAAAATCAAAATTGGTTTAAACGAGAGGGAAATATGGTTTTCATAATAATTGTGATTCGGGATTTAAGTTTTACATAATGTAAAACTTTAAATTTGTTTACGTGATATCAAATAATTTTTATAATAAACAACGGTGATTGGAGCCTGGGAACAATATTAACCAGAAAATCGGGTAGTATAAAATAGTATCTTAACTAGATCGAAATTTATCGGAGAAAATTTAAATATATAAAACTTTCTTTTCTTTTAAAAATTACGATCTTGTTAAGTTGACAACGGCCCCCTGTTTGTGGGGGATGCCATCTTCACGTGGTTACAACATTTCAACGTTAAAAGATTTATTCACTAAATAAGAACTCAACAGATGAGTTTTAGTCTAGTTTATCGTAGTAAACTTTTTTTAATGTCTTCTCCTTCCCTTTCTCCCACACAGCACACAGTTGGACCCTAATTTTACAGTGATATTATTCTCAGGCTCTGATCACCGTGATATTTTCTAAATCATTTTTGCCCAAAATCCTGAACCCACTTGTTTAAAACAATTTTCCTTTTTTACGTCGACAGAATTCGTTGTCTTAAGCACGTATGCTCCCAAACGAAGACTTGTCCCTCACCTAGCTTTCCCTTCTCTGTATCCTCTGTAAACAAATTTCCTTTAACATTATTTTTCTTCAATCAATGTTTCGTATAACTTTTTGTAAAAATTTATTTTATTTACAAAAAAAAACACATTCTTTACCAGAAAAAAAAAACATTACAAAAACGAACGTATTAAAAAACGACGAAAGAACAAAAAATCTTCAACATTTTGTTGTAAAGTACGTTGCAATTCTTGTATTTATAGTTTGAATGTATACACTTCGAACGCTAATGTTTATATTTGACAAGCAAATGTTCAATCCAGAAAAGTTTCCCAAAATAGGAACCTCCGATCTAAAAATCAAGTATAATGCATCATCTTTGCTTGACATTCTGCCGCCATCTTTTTAGCTATTTGCCAACATTCTAGGTACGAGTATGTAAGATATATCTGCCACTATCATTGCACTAACGTTGGGAAATTCATTGACTTATATATTGAAACCAATTAACGGTAATATTTGAAGGAAACAAAACGGCGACCAAAATAATACAAAGTAGAAAATAGTATTTGAAACAAGCTGCTCTTAGGAATCCAATACAATGTTTTTGAAGTCAGTAATTCTTTTTTATCGGAATAATTTGGAAAAGCTTGGATTACGTAAAAAACTGGGACGATGAAACCAAAAATTAAAGCCCATAAATAAATCTCAACGAATCTATTTCGATTCTTCCAGTCCACACCGCAAAAAGTACCTTAGCCATACTCGATATAAAATCTGAATGACAAAAAGAGGTAACACTGCCCACATAAAACTAGCTGCCCAACACGACACAATGCGTACCACGGATGAAAAATAAGATGGTGTTGTCTTCGTCGTAAATTAGTAGATCAACAAAGTGGTAAAATACCAAGCACAAATATCGCTGTAAACCCTTCTATTTGACATGGATAGTTATGTAGCCTCATGATAGTATTTATGAATACAAAAGTCGTGGTAAATATTGTTTGTCCATAGAAACTAAAGTAAAATAAGCAACGTACGGTTTATTTTTGATGCAAATGAAGCACTGTTTGTTTGTGTCAGTAATTTTCCAAGGCGTTAAAAAACCTACAAATTTCTTTGATCGAACCTAATAAAACCGTACCAAATAATAAAGTCAAGATATTCGTTTTTGATGATAACGTTTTCACACAAACGTTGTCGATTGAACAAATGTGTTTAAAACAAATCGCTTTATGTGACTGTAAATCGAAATGTCTGCCAATAATTGCATTTAAATTGCCTTTAATTGCATTCATCGAATGTTAATTTTACTATAATTGTTAGCGTGCTCCGGAAAATTTTTTTTTTTCCTAATTCTTACGTAACTAAAATTTTAATGTAAAATGTGGTGTCAGTTAAATAAAGTCTGAAACTTCAAACAAATGGAATTTTCTTGATGAATAAATTTCTTTCACCGTTAGGTCTCGATATGTACAAAAAATTAGTTACTGGACACAGCCTCACTCGTACAAACTAATTTAAAGAAATCTACAAAAGAATTTTAATTAAAATGAACACAACAAAAATGCCTTAAAAACAGTCAGCTACAAATTTCTTTTTACTCTGCCGCTCTTGAATTTTTCACAAAATATATTCCATTTTTCATGCCATAAAAACCACAAATTCTTTCTGGTTACAAATTGTCGCGAATCACTTCAGTATGGTTCTTCATGCCAAAAAAATTTAAATCCTCTGTAATTGTAATTGCTTCTATGAAACAAATAACAAAATAAAAGTATATTGTGTCTATCAGAATGTTGATTCAAACAATGAAATCGGTAGTAAGTTCGGGTCCTTGTTTTATAAAAATTGATTTGATGTTTATTTTTTAGAAAATAATACTAAAGTAAACTCAGTTCACAATTTTACAGACGTTTTAATCGTATTATATACTTTATTTTAAAAAAGGACTAGTTCATTGGTTGTGTAGCTTCTTCTCATAGTGACAGCTAGTTCATATCAAGAATTTTTTTAACTCTTCAGAGATGAGTAAGTCGTATGTCAGAAACCTTTTCTCAATAAGATAACTTACAACTTAGCTGTAGATGACTTCACAATATTTTAAGGAGTAAGCGAATACTTTAGATCTTGCAAATAAGATTAGTAAATGAGATTGGTAGATTAGCTAATGAGATTGGTAGAAGAGTTAATGCAAGTTAAAATAAGGATTTTTTGATGTCCAAATATTCAATATGCTGTTTAGCTAATCAATGAACCTTAATTTCCAAAGTTCTTTTGAAAAAGTTTTTTTCTACTAAAACTTTATAATGTCTTAGTAAAGATAATTATTAAGATTAACTTATGGTATTAACTCTTGTTGCTGCCATGTTTCACTCCGAAATATCCCAACACTCCAATTAAAGTATTAGAAAAAAAATTTTAGATAAAAGTGTTATTTGTTAAAATATTTTATTTTGAAACTTGTAGGATCAAAAAAAAAATATTTTAACAAAGAAAATATAACTTTTACTCTTTTACACTTAAATCTAAATTTTTTTTTCTAGCACTTTTTTAATCTGAGTATTTAGATATTATTTTGGAGTTATAGAGTGGGACGTGGCAGCAACAAGTGCTAACGCAAAAATTAATCTTAATATTTTAACACTTTATGTACATTTAAAAAAGACTAGACATAAACTATAGTGTGTTATGAGAACTGGACATAAACGTTTCTTGTCTAAAAGGAAATGATGTATCAACAACAAGATATATTTTTTAATAAAATGATGTATCAACAACAAGATATATTTTTAATAAAAGTGTTTCAAGATTAGGTTTCTTCAATTTCGGTAAAATTTCTTTTACTTTAAACCGATTGTGCTATTACAAAAATTTATGTATCTTTAGAAATGCCATTTTTCTGTATTCTGTAATGTCACATGGTGGTGAAATATTTCGTTTTGTTAATGATGAGCTTTGGGAGTATGCAATACATGCAATAAAGAAAACTCTTCCTAACATTTTTTTATTTTTGCGTTTTTATGTTTCATTTTTGTGCGTTTTTCGGTCTGCGTTGTGATCCAGTATAGGTTTCTCTGTTCTACAAGTCAAAGGTGTTGAGGTTTCAGCTGTTTAATACAGTTAACAATTTCTAAATAAAAAATAATATCTTTCTTATTAATTCTCCAAATTAAGAAATGCAGGTTGGTACAAAAAATGCAGGTTGGTACAAAAAATGCAGGTTGGTACAAAAATTTTTTTGCGTTAAGATGTCGTTCTCCTTGCAAAAATTGTTTATTTTTAAGTATATCTTTGAGTTAACAGAAATTTAATGGAAAGCTATTAAACTTGCAGCGTAGTATGAAGTAAGGTTGCCAAATTATGACTTGATTTCCAATTCTAAAAGTATTTAATGTGAACTCTTTAGGTTATTTTACACCGAGATGCTTAGTTTCATTATCTGAGGGTTAGGGGGAAAACAATTTGACAATATTAACGGTTTGAAATGAACCATAAAATCGTTTTAAAGGATAGAGCTGATGGATTTTAATTAGATTTGTCAACCAATCAAATGTCTCTTCTTCTCCAATCAAACTTATCTTCAATCTAAGAGACCATGAGGTTTTTATGTAAATTCCTTTTAGACACTCAAGTTTTCAAAAGGGAATATATACTAAGGAAAAGGTCTTTAATACTTTTTCTGAAGCTTTTTTTTAAAAAAATCGCGGAACATTCGTCGAAAATCGCGACTTCGATATCCATAAACAAAGAAATTCATCGTGCTGTTGCTGTAGTGTAAGATTTTTGATGCGTTGACCCAACTAGGGAATTGTTTATTAGAGACACACTGGTTACAAAATCTGCTTAATATATTTATCACAAAGAACGGAGTCCAACAAAGAATAAACAAACCAACTATTATTGCGATTGTCTTTGCTGCTTTCAATTCCCGTTTTAGTCTGCTGGCTCGACAGCTCCCTTTTATTTTTGAGGTTGCGTAATAGAATATGATGCAATAAGAGAGAACAATTATTAAAATTGGAACCACATACACCAGTACAAATATGCTTAATGTGAATTGCATCATTTCGTGTTGATGGCTATAAGTAACAATTAATTGTGCACCAGATAAGATAAATCCAATATACCACGTAGCAGCAATAGCGGCAGTGTATGGGAGCGGCGTTAACGTAAAGTGGCGCAATGGATATCTGATAGCATACAATCTTTCTAAACTTATAGCGGTCAGATTCAGTATTGAAGTTGATCCGCACAATACATCGAAAGCTGCAAAGAACTTCCAAGCGTTAATAGAAATTAGATGTATACCTAAATCGAAAAAGTAATTATCTAAAAACCATCATATATTGATAACTTACACTATAAATAAAAATGACATACTTTAAATATAAAAAATATATTGAAACTTTTAAATTTTATTCAAAATTAGAGATATGAAAAATCTGCTTTTAAGGAGTAATGCTTATCCTTGCCATTTGTGAATTTTACTTCTTTAGATACATGAATCACTTTCTCTAAAAAAAATCGTCGTTATTTGTAAGCATCTGCGTCTCGTTATTTTTTTATTCGAGACGAGACGAGACGATGATATCCGGGACACACTTTTTAAATTCCGAAAGAAAATTTACTGTCACGGTTTATAACTTTATTCCGGGACAGTTTATTCGTCAATTTTTTCCGGGACATTTCTCGTCTCGTTATGCTTGTTCCAGTTCATATCGAGAAAAAGATTCCGAGACGCAGACCCTTAGTTATTTGTTGCTCATGCTAAGGTTTGATTATCGTTTAGATTGTAAATCGATAATTAAAAACTTCGGAGGAGAAAACTTGTTCGAGGAAAAATATTAGGCATTATTATGTTTGTTTATGAGCATCATTAGTTTTAAAAAAAACTTACGCATTCGACTTGCTGTCCAAAATGGAACTAAAACTCCCGCAATCATCAGGTCAGCAGCAGCTAAACTAACAATAAAGTAGTTTCTGTAAACTTTTATTTGACTTCCACCAAAAGCGAAAAGAAGAATGATTAGCAAATTCCCAGTGATTCCAAACAAAGCAATCAGAACCAGGATAGTCAGTTCAAGTATTTCTAAAGTTGACGGCATCACTAGAAAAGTTTCAAAGTAGGAATCACAAAGAGTTGTTACAAAAAAAAAATAAAGAAAAATTTTCTAAACAGCGGGAGGATAATAAAGCAAAAAATCCTTGACATACAGTGCATAGTTCAGTTAATAGTATATGACATTATAAGATTTTTTTTTCTATTATTCATGTTGCACCTTGTTACAGCTTGTGCAGTTTTTCAAAGCTCCTAACACAGTTTAGTTGATCACAGTGTAAAGTTCGGGTGTTCAGCGTGTTACACTCCTCTTTTATTTGATTTTGTTACTTATTTTAAAGTGAGTTAATTTCGTTTAATTCTTTCTAATTCTTCGCATCACTGCTTCGCTTTAAACTTTAGTGGACTATTTCTCTCCGATCTTTTTTTTCTTCTGTCTTCAGGATTTCTAATTCTTAATTTGAATCTGATTTTAAGTTCTAATTTGTTGCCAAACATTTGTAATTATCTATGTTATCATTATTCTATTATATGTCGCCAAAATTTTTATTTGCAAGTGCCAAAATCTTTAAAAAAAATCAATTATAGTGATTTGATGTTGTGTTGATCCATGCTAAGTTGAAGTTAACGTAAAATTTAATTCTTGTAAATTAAATAAAAGAAATAATTGAATTGTTATGTTTATTTTTTGCTATTTAACATAATAATGACAAATACTACAAATAGTCGTTTTTCAAACTAGATAAACAGGCTTATTACAATGCCATTTTCCAGTAAACGACATTTTTTGGCCTCTTCTTACAATCCTCCTAAATAAAATGCTTAAACACAAAATTACTTCAGTAATCCCTTACGACCCAAGATTTGGGGGTTATTGACGCGAGATTACTCATATAAAGAATATGGCATATAATTTTTCATACCCAGGCCCAAAAAAAATGTTTATATCAGAATGTTGTGATTTTGGTTTTGGTTTTACATGGATTTTTATTGATTGAAGTTTTTAGTTTATAAAACAGCTTAAAATTACGAAAAAAAAAGAAAAACTGTCAGAATTTTTCGATTTTTCTATAAACTTATAGATAAAAAAAACTCTTAAGATGTTTTGCAATGTTTTCATAAATTTATTTGTTAAAAGCAGTTTTGAACGATAGTGGTTGGTGGTCAATAAATATTTGAACCCATTTTCATTAAAAGTTGATTGTGTCAACATACACGTAAGCAAATCAGGAATTTAATTCGGAAGTTTTTGCATAAAACGCATGCATTTAATTCGGATGTTTGCCAAACTCAATTTAAAGTTTTAAATTTTGAATCGTTCTGTCATTAAACACGCTTGTATGAGATCGCTTATTACGCCATTCCCCATTAGCGTAAATGTTCAAAATAGAACATTTTGAGACAACAAAATAATCCACAAAAAAACCCATTTGATTTATAGAATTTAAAAGCTGAACATTTTTTTTTGTAATAACTGGAAAACAATGAATTGTTCATTGAAAATGTTTAAAAATATGATTTTTTAAACATTTTCAATGTTCAGCTTGTTAACCTTGAAAAAACTTAACCTGATTGAAATTAACCCTTTAACAACCCTTGACGTAACAGTTTCTTTCAAAGGTTCTTCGGATATTATTTTGCTTTTAGACCTAGGTGGTATCTTAAATTCAGTGGCTATGTTAAATTATTGATGTTTATGGCATGAGCAAATTGTAAAACAAAATTTTATAACAAAGTATCTATTTATCTCAAGTATCTAAGTATCTCTAAGTATTTGTCTCAAGCATCTAAGTATCTCCAAGTGTTTATCTTAAGTATCTAAGTATCTCTAAGTATTTATCTCAAGTATCTAAGTATCTCCAAGTAACAATTTAAGAGAAGTCTTTTATGCAACAAAACAAAAAAAAAAAACACATTCACGGAAGCCACAGACCAAATTTAAAAACAAACTGATGAAACAACATGCGTTGTAGATTTACTACAATCAAATTACAGTGGTTCAAGGTACATTGTGTCCTATATTTAATGGTCTTATGTCTAACATAAGACTATTAAATGTAGGACATAATGTACCTAGTAAAAAATACAATAAACATTAAAAAAAACGAAAACAACAAAAAAACGTTAATTATATTTTTAATCAAATCATGGTAACTCAGCATATCAAAGTTACCATTTGCCTTATAATTTGCATTCTCTGTTAACCTCCCAACACATACAGACTGAGATCTCTAGAAACTTCTATCCATCATTTCCATAGAAAACTAGAGTATACTAAGGTATGTTAGACTTTTAATAGTTAAAAAAAAAAAACCTATCAAAGTCAAACTGAAACTAAAAATTGGAACTTGTTAAAAAATAAATTGATGATTTGCAACGTAATAAACTTGATATCATGTTTCATATTTGCTGTAATCGCTCCAGCTGAAAAATGGCAACCAACATTATGCCCATGACCAGAGTTGTCCCGGTTTTGTAGTCCATAAAATATCAACCCAGCAAGCACACAACGTTGAAACAACGTTGACACAACGTTGAAACAACGTTGAAACAATGTTGAAACAACGTTGAAACAACATTGAAATAACGTTGAAATAACGTTGATCGACATTGATTAACGTTGTTTCAACGTTGTTTCAACGTTGTGTGCTTGCTGGAAAGTAATCAAACGATTATCCGTTAGAAGAAATTTCTTTCACTGCTCCTCGCAATACGTCTTCCGCCCTAATATTGCAAAGGTGTTTGGCTTTGAAAAAAACAGCTATATATCCTTTGAACTGGGCTGTATAAAAACCTAGTGATCTTAGCCACCAGACGAAGAAGAGAGACCAAAAGGGTACGTGCGTTAAAGAGAGAGAAATAACATATTAATGATGTGTGAAAATTTATAAAAGTATATGAAGACATTGTATGACAATATATACTTGCATAACTACAACCATGGGTAGCAAGAGCTACTATGCAGATTTGTCTGAAAACATGTCTCTTCTTGTCTGTTTTTTATGCGTGCATTGTATTACAACTTGCGAAAAATAACAAGTTATTGATCTTGCAATAATATTGGTTTTATTGTAAACGATTTCTGGAGGGATAACCTCTAACAAGAAGAAAAAAACAATATGTAGGGGAGAACCTTAATGAATGGGACGATTATTGAATGGGACAAACTCAGATTCTTATACAAGCATCGATGTAAGGATATTCAAATTCCTGTAACAAAGAGTGAGAGAAACAAGAACTCAACTGACCGACTCATCCATCCTATTGCTCTATGACCGTAATGACAATTGATGTTATTGCGTTTTCGAATGTAAAAAGTAATTTTTAAAAATGCTTTTTTTTTTCTGATTTTGCAGCAATTTTTGAAGTTATGGAAAATAAAATTCCATGCTTAAATAGATAGCAGTCTCTAGTACTGCAGTGAGTAAAACATTCAAGCTTAATTAATGGTGTTTTTGGTGTGACTAATCATTTTTGGATAAAGTGATGCGCATATTGAATGGGACAAAATACTACCTATTGAATGAATTTAATAAAGTATTATTTACAGCTCAGCAGAGGGATGCTGCTGTCCCTTACTTTTATCCCCATGGGTAATGGGTATTATTTACACACTTTTATACTGCAATATTTTACTTAAATAAAAATAACTAAATATAATATTCTAAAATTAGAAAGTTCTACTTTGATTGAAATTTAGTTAGAGTTAAAATGTTAAAAGTTAAAAATATTTTTTGTGTGGTCTTTATGTATGTATCTATATATTTAACAACATTTATAATTAATAAACTAATTTGAAAAATGATTGAATAAAATACGTTTATTTTAAATTCTTTAATGTTTGTCCCATCCAATGAGACATACTTAATGAATGGGACAAATGTAATGCTCCAATAAAACTCTCTTTTTACCAATAGCCTAATGCAAATCCTTTTTTTTTTGTTTTACTATATCATTGAGCAAGAGTCTGTGGTTATCAAACATATTTAAATATATATATTAAACAATTTTATCTACGTTTAAAAAGCATTTTGCAAAAACTGTCCCATTCATTGAGGTTTTCCCCTAGTCGTTACTTCGTTGACTTCGTTACTGCGATTGACGTTGTTACCAACTCTTTTTGACATCGCTTCATAAAAAATTTAACCCAGTCTTACTGTGGTATGTTAGCTTTGTAACGATTATACGTTGTCGCATTTTCATTAAGGTAACTTTTATTAAGGTAGCTCTTAACCAACAATTGTCCATCTAAAGAATCTAGAAGTTCTCTCTAGTCAGTGATATGTGTTATAGTTTGAACAATTAAAGTTTAGTGATACTGCTTTGTCCGGTATATAAAATGCATACATTATGTATATATTCAAATTTTATTCGTTTTCAAATGGCTGAAAAATTATACAGATACAACCTTTTACTTAAACACTGCTATAAAGGTTTTAGTTACAAACGGCAACCGAATGGAAATTATACCCGATGTAAGTCACTCTATCATTTACCCCTCTGAACATTTTCACCCCATCTGCTTTTGTTTCAATTTTAGTAGACTGGGTCAAAAATGACAGGTCAAAATAGGTACATTGCAAATTATAATATAAAACATTAAGTTTAAGAAATAGAAAATATTATACAAAACGTGAACCAAAAAAATATTATTTTTAAGGAGTTTTAGTTATATTAGTTATATTAGTTAAGGAGTTTTAGTTAGTTTAGTTATATTAGTTAATATTGGTTTAAATTTATATTATATTTAGTTGTATTTAGTTATTTCTACAAAAATAAATACAAATGGCACATGCACTCTGGGGATGTTTTTATATTTTTAGAACTAATAAAACATAACATTAATCTGCACCATTTTTGCATGGCACATGCAGCAAAAAAACATAATGAGGTTTGGTCACAATTGCATACATAATTATATATATATATATATATATATATATATATATATATATATATATATATATATATATATATATATATATATATATTCCTTATTGTACTATTCTTTTTATTTCATTAGATAAAAAATTGGTTAGAGTCTCTGTTTGGCAAAGAATCTATTCCTAAGTATGAAATAAATGACTATACAATTTCTGTCTTGTATTCTCTTTATCTTCACAATAAAGAACTAAATCGATTAACAACTCTTGCTATTGAAGATTTTGAGCAAAAGACAGAAGAATATAAAATAGAAGGTAGGTACAGAGTATATTGTGTAAGGTAGGTACAGAGTATATAGTGTATTGGTACTTTGATACTTTTTTTTTTGTTAGTGTGAGTTATTTAGAAAAAAAGTTATCTGTTCTTCTTTTCTGTTTTGTTTGCTGGCAAAAAAAAAAAAAGGTACAATTTCAAATGTTTATCAAAATTATCTTAAGTTAACATTTAATTATCAAAATTATTAAATTATTTAATTATCAAATGTATCCTAAGTTAACATTTAATTTTTTTTTTCACATAAAACAACATAATTCATAAATCAGTTGACAAAAATAGGTAGACTTTATTAATGATCATAGGTCTTATAACTTTTAGATGTATATAGTGTAAATAGAAGAGTTTAAATAATAAATTGGTAGGGAACATTTCTAAATAGGTTTCTAAAATTCAAAGTAGAGTTGTCAGATTTTAAAGGTTTTTAAAGCCTATGTTATCGATATTAATCCTTGAGATTGAAAACTGGAATTTTTCAAACTCAAGGAAATATTGATATCATAGGCTCCTGGTTGTGCAACAGTAAAAAGCTGATGCTGAAATACAAAGTTAAATCAAAAAATGTTAACCCTAAAGTCTTTTTTTTACTGCACAAAACAAATTTCATATTTTGTTTACATCCTCTCCAAAATTAAATGAATTACATCACAAGCACAAGTTCTAAGAATTTTTGAAACACAATAGAATTTTCTTTATCATTTTTTTAAATTCAATTTTAAAACATGCACTTTTAAAGACTTTAGGGTTAACATTTTTTGTAACATAGTGTTGTGTGTCATTTGCTATATATGTATATAATAAAAAAAAAATTAATTTGATTTCCTTGCTGAAAAAGTTCATGCACAAACCAAAAAATTTGATTTTACCATATATGTATATTTTCCTTGTTTTACACTTTATTAAAGGTCTTCAGCACTTAATCCAGTTTTGCGTGTATGATTTGAATTGGTAAATTTGGAAAATCTTATTTCTTTTGTTATAAGCTTGATACTTCTTTTTCAATTTGATACCACTCAATAGTCAAGTTGTTGGTTGCCATTGAGTGGTATCCTGCTATTATTTTCCAGCAATTTTTCTTCAATTAGAACATTTGTAAAATGTTTTAACAACATATTGTTGTAAATTTTTTTTAAAACAAGAATGAGGTTTCTTAAAGTTATTTATAAGATTTTATTAGAATCTTTGGAAAAAATATATAAGCTTAGGATAAATTAGGGGTTATTATCGCACAATAGTCATACCAAACCAATCTTATGTTGTAATTTTGTATGATTTTTATTTGGTGTTTTTAATATATATTCAGCATTTTACTTTCATGTTTTTTTATTGCTAGTTTTTCTCTGTATAACAATTGCAAAGATTATGGGGAACTTATTTCTGCTTTATAAGCCTGTCTTTTGTCCATATATTGTTTGACAGGTTTTTTTCTCCCTAAAAAGTATATATATTTATATCTATAAATATCAAATTTATGCTGTCTTTAAAAATATGGTATATATATTAATTTAAATTAGATGTGCTGTGCATTTTAGATTTTAGATCAGTAGCACATTTTTCTGTTTTGTTTTCTAGAAGACAGAATTCAAGATGTTCTTGCTGTTTTTGGATTGCCAATAGATTCTCTTTCAAATGCTGGTAAGCAAAACATCAAGGTTCTGGCTGAGTTAGCTACCATTTTAAATTTAAAAGACACTTCAAAAACAAAGTATATGTTTACCTGCAGTGTTTCTTTTTTAATTGTACATATGTAAAGAGTTTTGTAAATGTTTGTTAGCTTCTTTGAATTCCAGATAAAATTGCAGAGTATTTGATTTAAATGTGATAGATAACATAATGAATGATTCTAGTTCATGTTGCATTATTTTTAAACTAATATATATAATTCACAAGTTACTTCCTGGCAATATCTGCATTGTTGCAAGAATGCAAAGATACAGAAAATGTAATCAATAAATTGGATAAAGATGTTGATTCCCTTCTAAAACAGTTTAGTGAGATAAACAAAAGTGTAGCTGCTATAAACAAGTAATTATAATCTTTTTTTTAACTTTTTAACTATTTAAAAGAAATGTTTCAGAACTTTAAAGAACCAGTTTTCTGCATTAATTTCTTAATGTTTATACAAAATTTCCTGTAAAATTTTTGGCTTCTTAAAAAAATTGAGTTCTAATGCTAATCAATTTTAAAATGTCAATAGTAAATATATTTATTTTTTTGAAGGGAATTTGTAGGTATAAATATCTTGTTTGTAGTTGATATTAAATTTCTTTGGATTTACTTAGTATACTTGTTGTGCCTGAGAAAAAAGATATTTTCAATTGTACAGATTTTGTTGTATATCTTATAGACAACAGTTTCATACTTTTTCCAACTCTCTTGACAATTTCTGTTTTGTTTAGTTAGGAAATTTGACAAAGAAAGAAGTTATGTGTGAGTAAACATAGATAACTTCTTTCTGTCTTCCTAGAAATGTGAAGATTGCGCATGATTTGACTTTTGACAGTCTTGATCAATCTTGATGTCCTGACTCCTTATTTTCCACTCCCTGGCTTTTATTTAATCTGACCAAAAAATCTTGAATTGAGTTAATAAACTGTCCGCTTGGCCATTTGCAAATGGGTAATATGTTTGTAAGCAAAACACACTATAGATAGATGTCAATGACAACCTATTTTGGACCTCAAAATAAATTTTAAATCTCGTTTTTTTTTCTTTCTTTTTTTTCATTTCCTTGCATTTGGTGCCATATGTTTTCATGAAAAAGTCAAATCTACTGACATCTATGAAATATTTTTTAAAAATAGTGCCTAAGTTAATGTATGATTTGCTTTTCCATTCTGCAATTCCCAATTTTAATTGAAAACAATTAATTAGGCTAGTATGATGAACTTGTAGTTTTTTTATCTATATGTTGTAATCTGTTTTATTGTTATGTTTTATATTAATTACATATTACATTTAAATTAGGTATTTTTCTTCTATATATGAATTTTCATATACTGATGGTTTAATGACAGAAAAACGAAGAAATGAAACCTTACAATTAAAAGCAAAAGCAGAAAAATATAGTCAACAAATTGAGGAATTCAAGGTAATAGTGTTGATTTATGTGATTACATCACATTATACAATCTAGTCTTAATGTTGCCATATAGTTAGTTTCATTTTTGTAGTTAAAGTTATAATCATGGCCATCTCAAGAATTCCTAAAGGAACCCTTCAACAGTTATTATAGTTCTTGGAAATTTTTGATAATATTTTTTGTATTTCTGTCTATAAAACAAACAAAATTTCTTGCACATTTATTTTTTACTATTTTTTAATTTACAGGTAGTGTTTTTAAAGCTTAAAAATAATCTGTCATTTTCAAAATAAAGCTTAGAAATATCTTTAAAGTCATATTCATTCATGTTTAACCATCAGAAAAGATTTTGTAAAATGAGGTCCATAATATTTTTATGATAATTGTTGCTTGCCTTTACCAAAACATACAATGTATATACAATTAATTTTTTTTGCAAAATGAGGAAGTGTTTCAAATGCATTTTAAAAACTGCTTTTAAAGCACTTTCAGTATACTTTCTGGAAAATTGCAGTCAAATTTTGATTCACTAACACACTCAGATACATATAATAGAAATTGTTTGAATTTCATGTCCATGCTTTCAGAAATGCAAAAAAACCTGTTTCACCACTGTAATATCTTAACAGCAATCTGAATTTTTATAATGGTTTTCTAAAAATTTATGACAAGTAATACAAGTACAATAAAGTAATCACTTGTAAAGTTTATAGTTAACTTTTCTCTGGAACATATTTTACTGTCAATTAATATTATGTTGATTACACTATGTTGATTGCAAGCTTGTTAAATTTGTTACATGTTACATGCTTGTTGATTGCTTAACACTTGACAAACAACTTACTTAACAAAATGATATCCATAAAACTACATAGTTCAGCTAACAAACTTAATAGAGCTTTCATCTAATTAAAATGTTTTAAGTGACTATGTATTTTATAAAAATCTATACTGCAAAAAGCAGTTTGAGAGCCAAAAACCATTTGAATTTGTCTAGGTCAATCTTGTATCTTCTTTACAATACTATGGGGTAATTATAGTGTCAATCAATTTCAACCAAAAAATTTGATTTTAAATTAGAAAATATTTTTTAAAGACATCTTAAAGCAATTCTTAAGCAATATCAATCAGCCATGAAAAAATAGTAGAGAAAGAGAAAGTAGTAAAAAAAAATAGTAGAGAAAACATCAAAAGTATTTGTTTGTTATTTTATAGAAAGCATTTGGGATGAGAGAAAATGTGCACTCAGTTTTACTTTAAATTGTATAAATTTAAAAAATGTAAAGGTTTTTTATTCATAAATCTACACATGATTTAATTCTACACAGAATAATGTTATACATGCTATAAGAGTGCATAACTTTTAGTATAAGAAACACACAAGTTGTGCAGCATAGATTTACTATGATGTGATATGTCTTGTTTATTACACAGAACAAAAATAAGGGAAAAGTGGATGCCTAAAAAAAATTTCATACCATCTAATTTTAAAAATTATTCAAAATATCTTAACGTTTTAGGTTGCAAATAAATTTGTGGATAGCCGATTTCATCATGAAACTCTTATTCAGCTTGCCAAGGTTTAGTTTTTTTAATATTCATTTCAAATAAATATAAAAATTTTAATTCAATCAATTAAACTTTACATCATATTTTATATTTTCATGTCAGGACTTAGAAGGACTTAAAAAAGAGTTGCAGCCTTTGGAGTTAAAGTTGAAAACCTACAAACGTCTTCCCCCTGTGAGATTTTTTTTTTATAGTAATAAATTTCTTAAAATTCTTCCTATTTTTTTTTTATAGTAATAAAATAGTTTTTATAGTAGAAAAATTCCAACATGATGGTGAAAATAAAAAACTCTGTGTTAAAATATTTTTTTTAAATTTGTTAATTTGTTTCATTTTATAGGACTTAAATCTAGCAAAAGTAAAAATTGAAGAAGCAAAGCGTGAATTAGTAAGACATTATCTTTGAAGTATAGTTAAACTACATAACTTGTTTTCTTAAGTTTATATTTATTTTTGATATTTTTAGGAAAAGCTGGAGAGCGAGCTTCAAGTTGACATTGATTTAATAGCATTCTAGAAGAAAATACTCTTCTTCTATGATTTTTATGATTGTTTTTAACTTTTTTTCTGTCTTGTAAAACTGATAATCATTTTTAAAAGACGAATTTTTCTCTATCAGATATTTCAGATTTGTTTTTATATATAAAAATATTTGTGGAATGATTTTATCTTATCTTTTATTTACTTTTATTTTGTTGTAAATGCCATCAGGTATTTAATGTTTAATGAACTGATAATAGGTTTATAGATTAAACAAAATAAAATGGGTCGGTATAGTAAGACTGAAATTGATATTTGTCGTTTGCTTGAACAATGTGAGAAGATTGCTTCCACTGCATGTAGTGAAGAAAAACGGATTGATTGGAGATTGTCAAAGGTAAAACCTTAAAAGCAATTAAAATCATAAAATATAGCCATTATCAACATAATGGTTTTATCAAATGGCTTTTATTCAGAAGTTTGGTTATTTAAAAATTTCTTCATTTCACTCTATTATCCAGTTGTATTTTTAAACTAATTTAATTTATGCAAAACTATTTTTTAACAAATTTGTTTTATGCAGAATTTTGTAAATAAAGCCACAAATATATTAAAAACTTTTCCTTTCTTTTAGTACCTGCAATTTTTAGATCGCCAGATTGAGTATTTAGAAAAAAGTGAATCTCAGTAAGACATTTTTAAAGTCAAAAACACATTTAATTACAATTATCAATATCATTGTAGTATGATAATTATGTAGTTCATATTAGTCCCATCTATATTTAATGTTGATTAATATCAAATGATCAAAAAACTACAACAAATTTTAATTGTAATCAATCATGCTAGACACAAAAGACTTCATACATAGAGCTCTAGATTAGCAAATGTGCACAATGATGTAATGAGTTTAAAAAGGAATTGAAATTCTTTAAATGTTTACATGTACCTCTTGGTTCTGAAAAAAAGAGAGTGAGTTAAAATGAAAACTTTCAACATGGTCTAATTTTAAATAAGTAATAAAAGTTTAATTATAACAAATATTTCATTAGTTTGATTTTGATGATTGTTTTCAGTTGTCTGTAGAAGTAAATTTCTATTTATTTTGTAGAAACAAAAATGATTCATTAAGAGAGTACAAAAGAAAAGTTGTGTTTCTTAAAGACATTGTTAAGGCTGATGAGATGGTAAAGTTTAGATAATCATCCTTTTCAATTCTTTCTTAAAATTCATTTGTTTGATTATAAATTTTTATAAACAAAAGGCAGAACAATATAATGCTTTAAAATGCCAAACATTATTATAATATTACATAATACAGAACACTGCTGTAATACAAGATAAAACAGAACACTATTGTAATACTACATAATACAGAACACAATTACAATACTACTAATTCAGAACATTATAGTCATACAATGTACAGAACATTATTATAACACAGCATAACACAGAACACTATTACAATATCACATTATACAGAGCATTATTGTAATACTAAATAATCAGAACACTATTATATTAATAAACATGTTTCAATAAAAGTTGATTAACTTTTATGTTCTTAGAAAAATCCTCTGGAGAGAGTAATGTTATGTCACCATTTATTGCCATCATCAGTTATTAGTAATTCCTCTGTAGATAGTTCATACAATGGAAATTCCACGCGAGACCTTCATATGCAGGTGAAAGGAAAACATCAAAAAGATATAAGAAAAGAGTTATTTGGTATGTTTACAGTTATTTAAATATAAATTTTTAAACAGAGCTGTAGTATTTTTATTTTTCTCAACTGATGGTTTACTAGTTAAAAACTTTTTGTTAAATTCATTTTCTTTTTACCATATTTTCAGTTCTTTAAATAGATTCTCTTCTGAATTAATCTTTAATTGTAAATTTAGATTCAATCTTTCTTTTTTTTATATTAAAGGTGACAAGAAAACCAGTGATGAGATTCGCAGAAGGAAGTATGCTTTTATTGGGCATTTTTCCAGAATTTAATGTAAAAGATGTTAATAATTATTATTTATAACTTTTTCAATGTAGAAATAACAGTGAAACAGCTAAAGATAATTTTGATGAAATTATAAAAGCTCACCATGATATGCAAGAAAAGGTTGCAAATGAAATGATAAAAATGGCACAGTCAATGAAGCACAATTCTCTTGTTGCAAATCAAATAATTAAAGCTGATAATTTAGTGAGTAATTTTGTTTTATAATTTAAATATGACATTGTATTTTACTTTTTTTACAAATTTTTGGTCAGTATTTATGATGAATTGGTCAGTATTTTTTGGTCAATAAATATACAATTTTGGGTCAGTATTTTAAACAAATTGTCAGTATTTCAATTTAGTTTGTCATTATATTTCTGAGTAGTTTTGATTTTATCATTTGCAGGTAAATAATATTCAGTTGTTTCAACTTTTTTCTTGGATGAGATTGATTTGTTGGTGTTGACTGATAACCTTTTGTCCACAAATTTAGTGCAATTGTTAGTTCTTAGCTGTATTTTTTCATGTTGGTTGTATATTCATTTGACCAGTTTGTAACCATCTCTAATGCAATCTCTTTAAATCTTGAGAATGGATGCCTCTCCTTTAAAGTGTCTTGATCTTTCACCACTCAAATGATTTAAGAGCACATGTTAGCACTTGGTGTGAAATGTCTAAAGCCTCTGTACCAAGTTTGATGAGAATTCAACCAAAATTCTGGTGTTTTCAAAAAAAAAATCTGAAGCTTTCTTAAAGAACTTTTTGTTCTGAATTTTTTTGCAATGTTTCAATATCCTCAATAATTTCATCTTGATGGTTTTTGTTCACTACAGTCTCAGCCTTTTTATCAACATTCTGAGGCATATGCGCAAACATTAGAGAATTCATTTTGAGTTGAATCACCACCATCTGAGATAAATACTTCAGGTCCATACTTTCTCTGATTGATTTTTGCAAACCGTAAGAAATACTTTCAAATATAAGCTTAAAATCTATAGTTCTTTCATTGGGACGCATGGTGATTCTAAATACATGAAAATAGCAGTTCATATCAGTGGTGCCAACTAGTATGACAGGGAACTCTTGTCAGTTTAGTTTGTATGTTGCATCAACATGTAGTTTTTCTTTTCCTGAAGCTTAACATAGGAGTCTTTTTGTTGATATAAAGATTTGAAATTTTGGACATCATACTTTTCTTGTTCTTCATCTGAACCATCAGAGTAATTTTATAATTTATTATGAAATTTTATAATTTATTATGAAAGGCTCATTGTCACTGTTGAGAACAACATTATTGTCTATGCACCATTTTTCTAATTCACCAAGAGGAATGAATATACTGCCATATTTCTGCAGCATCACTTTGTTCTTTGCATCAATGAATGGCTATACATCTTTAGAATGATTTTTTTCCATCTTTAGTGTAGTTAGAATAATGGTAACTCCATTTATCTTCTGCTGTTATCGATGAAAAAATCTTGAGAAGAAATAGATAAAAGGAAGAGAGGGAGGAAGAGAGTGAGAGAACTAGTAGAAAAGAGAAAGAGAAAGAGAAATAAAAGAAAAGAGAAAGAGAAAGAGAAAGAGAAATAGAAGAAAACAGAAAGAGAAAGAGAGAGATAGTTAGAGGAGAGAACAAAACACATCTTATCCTTTCTTTCTCTCTCCTTTCTTTCTTCTTTCTCTTTTTTCTCTTTCTCTCCTTTCTCTTTCTCTCCTTACTATTTCTCCTTACCATCTCCTCTCTCTCTCACACCAAAAAAATATACAATAAACCTAAATGTCTGTAGGCTTTAATGGCTCTCAGGCCTAAAAGTCTGTTGACCTAACTGTCTGAGACCTAGCTGTCTGAGACCTAGCTGTCTGAGAGCTAGCTGTCTGATGACCTAAAAACTGTTTACCTGCAATTGCATCTTTCATGTTAAGGTATGTTTCTTATCTTATCTACTCATGTTTTTGTTTCTGTTTCTTTGGGTTCAATGATGCTTTTTCTTTTATGTCATTTTCTTCTTCATTAGAGGACTATTACTTTAATTAAGTTACAGTTCATATGATTTAAATTACAGATTATTTTAATTAAAATACAGATCATTTTATTTAAATAACTGACTACTTGGTTAATTTATTAACCATTTAATCAAAAATTGATAACTAAAATTCTGACCATCTCAATAAAATACTGAAAATTAAAAATAAGTATTGGCTCATTGAAAATACTGACCCATGAAATGGGCTCCCTTTTTTTTTTTTTAACTGCATTATAAAAGGATTGGTGAGCATTAAGAGAATACATGTATTTTTGCACGTGTGTTTCCATATTAATTAAGTATACGCAATATAGATTTGCTTGAAAATTTCTTAACTTTTTTGAGGGTTTTTCTTTTTTTATCTTGATTCCTAATTTCCTTTAAGTTAATGAGTTTTCTTTTATCTTTTTGTTTTTGTTTTTTTTTTCAGGAGTTAGAAAGAGCTACAAAAATGGCAGAGCAAAATAGTAAGAAATTAAAAACTGAGTCAGATCGCTTGGAAGAACTTACCAATAAAACTTGCTCTTGGGCAATCTGGATCATGCTTGCCATAGTGTGTGCCGTTTTTATAAATATGATTATATTCATTAAATTTTTCCCTAAAAAGAGAAGATAACTCTTTTAACTGTTTTATTTTATAAAATATTTAGAGAGCTTTCTGTTAATTAATTTTTTAAAAATATTTTTGTTATAAAGAATTTATTTATAGATTTTGTGAAAACACTGGAAATGGTTGAAATATATAGCATATAAATCATTTGCTTGTTTTATTGGATGCTTCAGATTAAATATATTTTACTAAAAAGAGCATGTTTGTGAGAGAATGGCTATAAAAGAGATTTCATTTTTATTAAAAATCATATTGTAATAAGTTTGATTGAAATATGAGTAAAATATATGAGTTCTAGATAACAAAAGATTTGGAAACAACAAAAAAAATGCAACAAAAATGCAACAATAATATTGTGTTAAACTAAAAGAACATTAAAATTGTAAAAACTTAAGACTTATATAAAAGACTTATATAAAAGACTTATATAAAAGACTTAAGACTTATATAAAAGACTTAAGACTTTGAACAGCAAAGTTTTTTTTTGTTAAAATTGTTTCTCTTTTTAACAACTAAAATTTTATAGTCGCCATGGAGGCATGAAGAGTTTGACACATATTCAATTTGTCCCCAGAAGTTTACATCATAAGTCAGGTATGCAATAAGTTTAAAGTTCTCTTAATAAAAAGAAAATGTTTGGTTTTTTAAATTTTGATTTTAATTTTGTTTCTTTTTTTTTTTTTTTTTTTTTTTTTACATTTTTAAGTATTTTTGTTATTGTTGAGATTTTTAGGGAGTACAAAAGCAAATAAGAAAAATATTCAGTCAACTACATTACTTTCTCAAAATGATAAATCTGATTTGAAAGTCAAAGAGATTCAACCTTTACAAAATGTTTCTATTTTGGATGATGCAAATCAGGCAACATCAGCAGATAGTTCAAAAGATGAGATTAAGAAGTTCAGCTCAGAACAGCGATGGCCTGGCCTTGATGAGCCTGTTTGTGTTGTATGTGGCAAGTATGGTGAGTATATTTGTGATGCCACTGATGAAGACATATGCAGTTTAGAGTGTAAACAGAAACATATAAAATCTAAAATTGCTAATGATTTTATTGTTAGCAATGAATCTAATGAATCATTTGACTCACTTTATCAGTCCAAAGTCAGATATAAACTTCACCCAGTAGTTTTGTCAATGAGCACAGAGAAACTAGATTTCATTAGAGAAAAATTTGAAATTAAAGTGAAAGGTTTAAATAGAGCACCTATACTGCTTGAATTTAGAGATTTTAATTTCCCTTCTCAATTAAGTAAGAATTTACAAGAAAATAACTATCAAACTCCCACTCCGGTCCAGATGCAAGTTATTCCACTGTGTATGCTTGGTCATGATGTATTAGTTTCAGCAGCTACTAGTAGTGGAAAAACAGCAAGTTTTTTGTTGCCAATCATATGGGCTGTTCATGAATGCGTAGGTAATGTTTTTTAAATTCTCAACTAATCAAATAAAAAAAAAAATTGATTGCATGATTATTTGAAACTTGTCAAACAACTAATAAAAAACCAACAAGCCTCATTTTTACTCTTAAAAAAACATCCTTTTTCTGGAAAATTTTTATATCCTTTATTGTTGTTATTCTATTTCATATCACTTAGGTTTGCTTCCAAGATCTCACAAATACTGCAAAAACCCAATAGCTCTTGTTATTGCACCTACCAGGGAGCTCTGCATTCAAATAGAAGAACAAGCAAAGGCACTTTCTAAATCATTGTTTAACTTTTCAACAGCATTGCTAATTGGTGGAAATCCACTTCCCGTTCAATTGCACAGGTCAAAAGTTTTTTTGTTTTTCTGTTTTGTTATAATTACATAAGATCAAACTTATTACAAAAACTTTAATGTCTTAAATTATTACTGTATGATAATTTTAGAGATTAACCTACTAGATAAACAAACTTTTAGTAAAATGCTATCATTTAATTTATAAAGCTGATTACTTAGTTATAAGTAGTTTATTAAATTTAACTATATTCAGTTTATATGTAAGCCAAATTATGATACATAGGCCAGATGTAATTTAAGTAATGGTTATGGGTAATATGTCATATTTAACATAAGTATATATATTAAAAAAAAACTCATTTTATGGTCCATTCCCATGAAAGTTGTCCTCTGTTAAGAATTTTTTATCATTGACAACCTCCTTTTTAGAGATGCTTTTTATTAACCATGTTATAAGCATCAAAAAGTGTCAATGGTTTTTTTTTTTTTTTGTTGTATTTCTTTTTTTTTTTATTTGAACTTATTTAAACAGTAGCCGCAATAACTAGGCTAGATGATGAAAAGTTACTAGGTTAGATGTTTAATCTTAAAAAACTTTGTTGTCTTTTTAGTTGATAACTGTCCTTATCCACCAATTGAAAATCTCAAAATTCTTGATCTAACATTTATTTGCCTTGATACTTCATCTAGAGCACAATCAATCAGACCAAGGTATCATGTTCTTTGAAGGCTTTATAAAAACTCCAGAGGGGGCTTTAAAAAAATTATAAAGTTTATTTAAAAAGTTATAAAAAGCATTAGAGAGGACTAGGAAATCCATAAAGATTCTTTCATTCATCATTCATTATTTCTAAAAATTGGGAATAGTTTTCTTTAAAGAGGATAAAGTTCAAAAAGATCCACCCATTTGTCTAACTAAAGATATTTTTTTCAGGTCTTGCATTTTTCTCACTTTATTCAAATAAAGAGATCCATTCTGTGTATTATAAGTAAAATGTAGGAGGAGTATTTTAAATGCCCAAAAAGCAGTTATTATCTAAAAAAGATTACTAAAGCCTGACTCCATTATACTAACTTAGTCATGATGACAGTTGGCTTCTTCCCTGATCCAGACTTACCTTTGGCAGTTCTTTTTAACCTGTTTTTGACTCTAAATACCTCGATGTTCCTTTTTTTTAAACTTCTAACATTTTTATTATCTTCTCTGTGACCTAAAAAAAAATTAAGAGCTTTTAATTTTTTATCTAAAACAGGTATCATTTTTTAACTTAAATTGTTATAATTTGCTTTCTAAAAGGTTTTAAGGTTTTTAACAGGTAAGCTATGCAGGGCTAAAAAAAAGAAAGACTGATCTCCTAAAAAAAGATCTACTGAAGATCTACTAAAGAAAAACTGATCTACTAAAAAAAAAAAGACTGATGTTTAACACATTTTTCACATTTAAAATTCTATCAGTCATTTTTTTTTTTTCTTTAATTGTGAAAAGCACTAATCAAATTAGTAATGATTGAAAAAATTGTTAGCCTTTATTATGAAAAAAGACTTTTTAAAGCAATTGAAGTGAATTGCTGACTTTTCAAGCAAACTTACTGCAACTTATTATACAAATTTATTACAAACAAATTTTGAAGCAATTAGTTACAAAAATCTTTCAGCAAATCTTTAAAATGCAGGTGGTAAACACAGGAGGTAGATGTTGCAAGTCAATCAAAATAGCACTGAAAATTACTGTAACACTAAAAGATATTTCGTGGTTCATTGACTAACAACTGTGTTTATGTTAATATAAAATTACTGTAACACTAAAAGTTATTTCGTGGTTCATTGACTAACAACTGTGTTTATGTTAATATAAAATTACTGTAACACTAAAAGTTATTTCGTGGTTCATTGACTAACAACTGTGTTTATGTTAATATAAAATTACTGTAACACTAAAAGTTATTTCGTGGTTCATTGACTAACAACTGTGTTTATGTTAAATATAAAATTGAATTTTTCAGTTTTGTTGATACAGTTAACTCCTTAAATTGCATTTAACTTTCTTTTTGATGACTCACAGTAAAGTTACAAGCTTTTTAAAAAGGTTTCTACATCCAGTTCTTTAAAATTTGAATGAATTCATTTGATTAATTAAGACTTATTGAGAAGCAAAACAACAGTTTTTTCAACTAAACTCATTTCAAAAGTCTTCTTTGTCATTAAGTTGTTTAATATCAGATTCTTTACTGCTGCTACAATTGGAGTGCAGTAAGTTTTCTCACAAGTATAATTTCTTACTTTCTGATTTGTTTGAAAATTTTTGAAAGAGCCCAGAAAAGAGCTCCTTTAAATTCAGTTCTTCTTTTTCCTCTGCATACTGTGAATAAGTTTAAGCCCACTTATCGAAACTCATGTTTTTTTAACATATTTTGAATAATAGCTTCTGAATATTTTTTTATATAAAATAATGTCTTACTTCAAACAATACTAAACACTATTTTAACAAACAAAGCAATATTTATCAAAATTATAAATAGATTTTTGTATTTAGATATCTAATGTGTTAATTTTTATTATATGCTAATCTGAACCCAATTCGTATCAGCTCATTTGTTTTTAGTTTGCTCTTGCATTTTTGTTTATTTATTGCTGTGAAGGCTTCATATTAGATGATAGTACAGTTTATAAAGATATTTCATAGATACTGTGTGTTTAATATCATTTTCTGTTTTTCTAAGAGCAAAATTCTAATTCAAGTTTTTTTTTTTTTTTTTTTTTTTGCATTGTTTATTGTTATTAAAGTGCTAAATTGGGTAAAATTCCACCAGTGGAACGTAAAAAAAATTGTTTTTCATGAAGAAGGTTATTCTCAACAACAAATTGTCCGAAAAACAAAATATTCAAGGACAGCCATTAGAGGAATTATATAAAAATAAAAACAAACACAGGATCTTTTGAGGACAAAAATTGAAGTGGAAGACCTCTAAAGCTTACAAAACATGACATAAAGTATTTTAAAAATGTGTCTTTGCGAAATCAGAAAAAAACCTCCTGTGAACTAGCCCAAGACATTCAGCCTGCAATTGGGACCAATGTTTCCTCGTCTTGAATTCGACAACATTTACTAAAAGCTGGGTTAAGGGTGTGTGTTAATGTCCGAAAGCCTATATTACGTCGTGGTAATAAAAAAAAAAATTGAATATGCAAAACAGCATAATAATTAGACGCAAGAAATGTTAAACCGTTTACTATACACAGATGAATCAAAATTTGAATTGTTCGGTAGCAAAAGACAACAGTATGTAAGAAGAAGGGTTGGAGAGGCTTATTGCCCTGATTTTCTACATCCAACAATCAAGCATGGGGGAGGTTCTGTTTTAGTTTGTATTTCATTAGGGGTTGTATTTCATTATCTGGAGTATGTGATTTTATCAGAATTGATGGCAAACTGACAGGAGAACACTGTATATAAATTTTAAGACATCATGCAATACTATCTGGAATGAGACTAATTGGTAATAATTTCATTCTACAGCAAGATAATGATCTCAAATATTTTTCCTGAGTGGTTGAAAAATATTTACAGGACATGTGTGAGGAGGGAGTTCTTGAAGTAATGAACTTTCCTGCTCAAAGTCAAGATTTAAACATTATTGAACATGTTTGGGATTATTTGGATAAAAAAAAAAGACTGAATATAACCGCAAAAATGTCATAGAATGTTTCCAAATATTGAAAAGAGAGTGGGCCAATATTCCACAAAAGTTCATTACAAATTTATATGAATCAATTTCCAGGAGATTTGCTTCTGTAATCAATACAAAAGGCGGACATACGAAGTATTAATTGTTTTTTCTTTTTGTATCATATTTTATTAAATTATTTCTAGATATTTTTGTTTGTAATATATGTGTCTATAAAACCTGATTTTTTTTACTTCATAAGTCCTTCATATTTTTACAATAAAATGAAAAATAATTATAAAATTATGGTGGGCTGAAACTTATTCACAGTACTGTACATCATTTACATCACAAGACATGTTTAAAAACAAGATTTGTTTTTTTAAATCCTGTTGAAGAAAGTTTGGGGCTAACTTCACATTTTACAACAGAAAAAAATTCCTTTCAATAAATCAAAGAAAAAAATTAATAAATTTACAGTGTCAATAAAAAAAGTTTTTTGTTGAGAAATATTGTTTGCATTGTAAACCTCTTTAATCTGATTGTTTCTCATTTTGGAATAAATCCTGATTATTTAGCTATTAATAATTTTTATAATTTGTGTGTATGTGTGAAAAATGTAATTTTTTTTGGTGTTATTATTTCTACAAATAAGCTGTTTATTACAAGCTTTAATTCTCTTTTGTTCTTATTACAGACTAAAGCACAAGATTCAGCTTGTGGTTGGCACTCCTGGAAGAATCAATGATATTTTGCAAAATTATAAAAACTATCTTTGCTTTGACCAAATCAAAGTAGTAGCAATAGATGAGGTGGATGTTATGTTGCATATGGGGTTTGAAAATCAGGTACACATACTAGATGTAGCTGTTTTACAGATATGAACTTTTTTTTAATAGTTTTTATTGAGCTGATAATGACTTTTAGATTTGGCGGTAATATTTTTTAATTTTTAGTTTAACCATTTTGGATAAAACATTTGACATGTTCAAAGAGTCTTAGGAATTTGCCAATCTTTTTTAATACATAGAATATTGTCACCAGTTTTGTCTTCAGTTGTTGAGTAATAGAATTAGCCTGTTGACCATGCAAACATTCAATATAAGCAATTACTCTATATTGCTCAGAATTTAGCTGCATTTTCAAACTCTGCACAAAGAAAGATGACTGAGTGTATTAAAGCTATATGTATGTATATGTATGTGTGTATGTAATGTATGTATATATGTATGTATGTATGCATGTATGTATGTATGTATGTATGTATGTATGTATGTATGTATGTATGTATGTATGTATGTATGTATGTATGTATGTATGTATGTATGTATGTATGTATGTATATGTTATGGTTGTCAGTAATTTTCTGATTTCTTGTTTTAGATTAAATGTATTATTGATGCTATTCCATTCAAACCGCAAATGATGATGTTTTCAGCTACAATTCCTCCTGCCATTGAGCAATTAGCACAAAGCATGATGGTGAATCCAGTTATGGTATCTGTTGGAGTGTCAGGTCTTCCAAATGCTCATGTTAAACAACTTGTTTTGTGGGTTGAAGAAGCCTCCAAGCGAAGAAAGCTGTTTGCAATATTAAATGACTCAAAACATTTTACTCCACCTATGCTAATATTTGTTGAATCAAAAAAAGGAGCAGACTTGCTGCGAGATGCTTTGATGCAGGTTTATATACTTTTAAAAACTCAAAATAAACTTTTCTGAATAATTTATGCAAACAGTTACTCAATTTAAAAGGAGTTTAATGATTTTTTTTTTTTTTTTTTTTTTTTTTTTTTTTTTTTTTTGATATTTCTCTTCATATTGCTTTGATATATTTTAAATAAAAAACATGTGCAATAAAGTTTCAGACAAAATCATAATTTTTTAATTTTTGAAAGTTCAAGGATCAACTTTATCAATTATTAAACTTATTTTAAAATTATTAAATTCTCTCCACCTGTAAGAATTTTATAATTGCCAGGGATATTGCAAAAGAAAAGCTATTTTTAGTAGCATTTTCAGCTAGAAGGATGGAATATAAAAATTGTTTATAAGTATATCAACTATGCTGAACAAGTAAAACCAGTTTGGTCTTTTATAATCCCAGGCAATCAAGGGGTCAACAAACATATTTGTAAAGAAGAATTTCTACTGATTTAGCTTTTCACTATTCAAAAATAGTCCAAGATTGGCTTTGGAAACAAAAAGTACCATTTGTTTGAAAAAAGGAAAATACTGTCAACTTACCAGATTTTTGGTTAATGTTAAAATGATGGCTGGAGTGTAAGACATCAATAAGTTAAAAAAAAATTGACAAGAAAAGCGTTTAAGAGCTTTCAAGACTCACCATTAAAAGAATTGATGAAAATGTTGTCTAAAAGTTTAATATTATTTTATTATCCAAAATTCCATTAATTAAAGTTTATTTTTGTTAAAATAATTTGATTTTTTATTTTGTCTGAAATTTTATTGCACATATGTTATATCAAGAAATTTAGAAAATTTCTAAATAAAATTTATTTCTCTAGAAATTTTCCCTAAAGTGTGAATCTATGCATTCAGATAAAACACAATCAGAACGAACATTGATTGTAAACAATTTTTTGACTGGATCATATGATATTCTGGTATCTACTAATGTCTTAGGCAGAGGAATAGATCTTCCTAATGTGAGACAGGTAAGTTATTTAAAAATTTTCTGTTTTGATTTAGTAAAAAATTTATTATTGCTGTTACAAAATAAAGATGATTTTAAAGTAGGTATAAAATTATATTCTGTTTAGGTGCTGTTGTTTGACTTCCCAAACACAATGGAAGAGTATGTTCATCAAGTTGGTCGAGCTGGACAAATGCATTTTAGTGGCTTATCTATTGCTTTTATAAACAATTCTAATAAACATCTATTTCTTGATCTGAAAGAGTTGTTTGATATGATAAAAGGCAATTTACCTTTTGAATTATTAAACTCACCATATTTAGAAACTTTGAGAGAAAAGCGAATAAAGTTATATAAAGAGGGAAAACAAAAAAGAAAACACAAAGATGATGAAGATATCACTTCACAGAATTTATTACAAATATTGACTAAGTCTTACAAAAGATAAATATTTATAAATGCCCTTTTTGTTATTCTTTAATTTTAAAAAGTAAAGCTTTAATTTAATCATTTGAAAATTTCTTTTGTTTTTGTTTGATAGATTTAAATTTTTTTTTTTTTTTTGGTACTACTTTTTTCACTAAAAAAGTTACAAGACCTCATATAAAATAATTGTAAATAATTTTAATTATTTATAAACAATTATCATAGATAATAGCTATCTGGTTGTGAACAGTATTTATAACATCTGTTAACAAAAAAAAATCAGTCTGCTTTTTTTTGGTATGGTTTAAAATAATACAAATTAACCAAATCCTTGAATTTTATTTCAAAACAAAGAAAAAAAGATTTATTTATTAAATTTGTTTATATTGTTATTAAATCTCTTTATTAAAAGTAGTGTTTGTAATTTTAAATCTACTAAAACACTATTTAAAAGTCAATTATTGTTTTCATGACTAAGAAGCAAGAATAATGAAGCAATATGAGAAACAACTTTAATCAAATTTTTGAATTAACTTATTGGGTTGGAAAGAAATTTGTTTTGCACTTGTGCAATTACAAATGGGTATCATTAGAACATCAAAGGTTCTATGATAATCTAGTATATTCTAGCATTTTGTTTTAATGCATCAACTGTACATTATCTAGAAATTTCCACGTAATTATATAAGCAAGTACAAGTGATTCACTTGATGTAAAATGTCAGATCAGAAATCCTATATTCAATACTGCATCTTATATGAGTTTCAGCTCAGTCATTCCACTGATGAGGTCAAACATAACATATGTCAATCTCTAGGCCAAGGCAAAATGACCAAATGAATTTGGCTTCAATGTTTTTGTTCCAATGACATCCAACCTAGGCTCATCCAAGATCCGGTTGTCCAATTAAAGTTCATTCTGAAGTGGTGTGCAAACTAGTGGAAAGACTCAGTACCAACTGTATAGTCTCCACACTCTGATGTTCTTAGTTTGGGTTTCCCACAGTCTGACACAATTGACAAAAACATGTGTTTAGAGATCTATATATTCCTGCTCTCCAAAAAGCAATGCCTTGACTGGTTAGATCACTGGCAATCAGTAGTGGGTACTAAGCATTAGTGCATTGATGCTGAAAAATGGGCATAACCAGAGCCCAAAAGAAGGTCATGTTATCAATGTGGTGGGATATACATGGCATTGTGCATTTTGAACTTCTCTTCCCAACACCACCATATTAGCTGAATATTACTGTCAACAATTGAACAGACTCAGACAGAAAGTCACTCAAATGTGGCTACAGTACCAAATGTTATTTTCTGCATGACAATAGGTGGCTGCCTTTTCATAAGCTTATAGAGGAAGACCTTACCCCACCCATCTTATTCTCTAGACATTGCTTCAAGCAACTATCAGCTTTTCTGTGCCCTGCAATTTCACATCAGAGAAGAGCTTTGATGATGTTTGCCAACTTGAAGTCAGTATTCTTAAATTTTTTGAGGCACAGCCAGGCATCTTCTACATAAATGAGATCCATTCCTTGCCTAACAAATGGAGAATTGTTGTTGATAATAATGGTGATTAAATTTTAGATTGATGATTTAGTGTTCAGAATTATAATGGATTAAACTATTTCATGAAAGTGCAAAAGAACTTTCTTTCCAACATAATATTTATTAATTTTTTTTTTTTTTTACATCTCTTTATATATTTTTAAGATAAGAATTTAAACTATCACTTTTTATATAACTTGATTTATATTTCTTCAAGCAACATGCAAAAGCTTGAAAAGGTGTTGCTTGTCAAAAAGAATTCAAAAAGTGTGAAAGTTGTATGTGAGCATTACTTGCGAAATGATATACCTTGCAAAAGTGGTTTTTGTAACTCTTGTGAAAAGTGGCCAGGTAGGTTTAGACTGTTTAAGAACTCTTGGAAAATAAGCAATTTTGTTTAGCTATTGTATTTGAAATACAAAGAAAGATGTGGAAAAGCCTATTTGTTGATGTTAATGCAATATTTTGTATTTTTCTAAATAAGAATATATAGAGCTTATGTAACATTTACTTTAGGTCAAATGCTTCCAACTGACTGTACCCATTATTTAGTACCAGATTGTGAAGTATTACTTACTTTTTTTTTTAACATATATTTATCTTTTTCTTTTGTTTTAAAATTTAGTTTAAAATTTTAAAAATTAGTAAAAATTTTTCAATAAAAGCTTTGGTCATATCACATGACCTCTCATTAGAATATTAAATTTAGATTTAAAAAATCAGGTTACATGATCTCTTCATCTCTCGTTTATTTTTATCAGAAAGCATTCTCACATAGAGACCCTAATTGCATAGGTTTAATCCAAAATGTTCTCACTCACCTTAAACAACAAGTTTATAACAAGAGTTTTCAGGGACACTGGATTTTTAATAAGAGTTTTCAGGGCCCACTGGATTTTTAATGTCTTTCTGGGCTTTTGTAGTGTTTTCTGCGTAAGATTTTTAAATTTCTTTTTTAGGTTACTCAAGTTTATTTTGAAATTCTGGAATTGAAAGCCCTAACTGGAATCCTGTTCATGCAAACTGTTTCAAATTTTGTAAATTTATTGTATTTAAAAATTAAAGTACTTTTAAAAGTGTCTTTAAAAAAATCCACAAGTATGCAAGATTATTTTTGCATACCTTAAGTAACTATTTAAGTAAAAATAAGAGTTTGAAGTTATATAAAATCAATTTTTCTAAAAAAAGCTTAAATTTTTTCATTTTGAAAAACCAAAGTTTTATTGTATTACTTTTTAATCCAATTTTAGATCAACCAAATTGGAAATAAGAAACAATATGAAAAGCTAAGGTCACTCTTAAAAGACCCTGACAAAGAATCAATTTTGTTTAACAATGAACATCATAGAGGTTGCTATATCAAACGCTCATTAAAAACAGATATTGATACATGGAGAATGTTGTATGTATATAGTGTTTGATTGTTAAAATGTTTTTTACTAATCAAGTTGTAATAAAATGTTTTTGACTAATCAAGTTGTAATAAAAGTCTCTTAGTTGGTGCTATTTATAAATAAAACAGTTATAAATAAAATGTGTAAAAGTTTAAGTATCATATTTTTTTTGTACAGAAACTTGTACTATGCATCAAAATGGTATCATAATCATTTAAATGGAGCTGTTTCTATTATCATACTTACAGAAAATCAGCAGGTGTACATCTTCGAATTTTTTTTTTTTTTTTTTTATATAAAAACAATGTTACAGTCAACCTAAAGAGCTGCTTTACAAGTTTTTAATTTGTGTAATCTTTTTAGGCTGATTATAAAAGTAACAAAATTCTTTTTAGTTTTTAAAGACATATGGGAGTGAAACACAAGGTGTATTCATAATGACTACAGAAGATTATTTAAAAGGATTTTGGCCTGACCTTACAGAGGCGCATGACCTTTATGATTCTTTAACATCTTTAATTGGTGCAGAAACCAATGTTGGTGAGTTATCTTCTTTAAAATATTCTGCCTGTGATATTTCATCTATTTAAATCTGTCAAAAAAAATGCATTATCTAATTTGTACAGCAATTATATAACAAATTTAAAAAGGTAATTTGAGACTTGATATTTTGTAAACATATGGAAACAATCAACTTCTTTTAAAAAGGGTACAAACCACATGATGCAGTAGGTTTTCTTATCAAAAAGCCTGGTGTAGTATTTAGTTTGAGAATAAAATATTTAAGAATTTTATAATCTAGTATTCTAGTTTGATTTTTAAAGACAGTTTTTTCATAATTTTTATCTTTATTTTAAAATATATACTCTTTTTGAAAACATTCTTAGGCACTGCAATATGTAAAGAGTATCGTGACTATTATCCTAAAGATATTCTTCAAGCTGGTATTAAATCGGTAATTATTTTGTTCCTACTAAAAGTTTATGAAAGTTAAAATATCTTTAACAGATTTATTCAAAAAAATACACAAATTGTCATGGATTCATATATGTACATGCATATATGTACATACTAACATGATAGAGGTGTGCTGCAAACAAGAAATTACTTGTCGATCTGTATTGCATGGAACTCAAATGGAATCCTGTAAAACAGTACCTTGATAAGGTATTGTTACAAAACCAAAGTATACTAGTTTTTAGCATGTATAACATAAATATGATAAATGTTTATATTTTATAAGAACACATGTGACATAAGCTCTTAGAATTTATTTTTGTTAAAAACACCATTCCTCTTAATGAAAGTGAAAGACAGGAAAGGAATGAAGCAGTAAAAAAATTTATTATATAGGTAAGGGAAACCAGGTTAGTGAATCAAGGTGAAGTGGGACACATCTTTAGTTCTAGAAAAAGTATGTGCAATGCTTTGCTGGTTTTTATGTATTGATTTTCTATATTTATTACTGATATATTGTAGAACTGAGGCTTAAAACTGTTCAACATGTTGACCAACAGTTTTAAACATACACATGCCAACTAATACTTTGATAAACTGACAGATGTTATGAGCCATTATAATTTAAAATGCCATAACAATTATAATGATGATAAAGCAGGTATTACTACTGTAAAAAATCTACAAAAGTTGTTACCCAAAGTATTAAATGATTGATTACATCAGGGTACATTTGTTACTGTTACAGTAACTACAAATCATAGCACAGTGCCTGCTATGTTTGGCTTTCTTCTGGCTAACTTCTTGGATCACTTCACTGAAGTCCTTAAGGATATATAGGTACAGCAAATCCTTATTTTGTGTACAGGAAATCTTCATTTTGTTTATTTTCAAAAAGGTTAGAATCAGTCTAACCCAAGTTCAGGTTGAATCTAGAACTTGTGGAAAACTGGAATATTGTGCTTGTACCAGAACTTAGAACTGACATTTAAGCTTTTGGTTTCAACCTCTAAATATGCATTCCACCTTACTAAATATGCATTCCACCTTACTAAGTAACATGAATAACTTTAACAAAGTTATACTTTAGTAAATGTAACAATAGTAAATTTATAGTAGAAATTTGTTAAATAGAATATTTCAAATATTTTTTTCTCTGTAATTAATAAATTAAAGTATCTTAGACAATCAAATTCTTTTTTTAGGGTAGGTTTGTGAGTAGTTACCTGAGAGTGAATAAACATAATCCAATCCAAGAAGCCTTTGTTTCTTCAGTGTATGTGCATTTTATTTTTGTTTCTTTAGTGTATGTGCGTTTTATTTTTCAAGCACTGTATAAACTTTTTTAGTAATATAAGTTTTTTTTATAAATCAAATAATCAAATCTTTTTTTTTAGAGAATCAAAAACAGTTTCTTTAAAAAATGATATCCTAATTCCTGGCACAGCTTTAAGGTGATTTTATAATGTACTGCAATATATATATATATATATATATATATATATATATATATATATATATATATATATATATATATATATATATATATATATATATATATTCACAATATTGAAAAGACTGTTACTCAGAGTATTTTTAAAATGTTTACTTTGTTGACAGGAGTTTTCAACAAAATCAAAATCTTGAAAAGTTCCAAAAAAAAAAAAAAAAAAAAAACAGGAGGACCAAGAACATAAAGTAATATATTATATGGGATAATATAATGTAATAATAAGGGACAGCTATGAACTTGCCTCAGAATTATAGTCTAATAAATCAATCAGGCTCAGGTTAATAAATATTGTATTCTAGATTTTGATACCAAGAATGTTGTTGAAATCTTAGATGACTGAACTTTTATAAAATTGTTTTTTAGTTGTTTTGAACAAAGTTTTGTTTGATTTTTGATGAAATCAACTTCTAAAAACATGGTTATTAAAAAAATTCCAAAATTTTTTATTCTAGAAATCGTGCATTCAATGGTGATTTGGTAGTTGTTGAAATATTGCCAAAAGAAAAATGGCAGTCTAAGGTGTCGTCCATTGCCTCTATTAGTGAAGGTCAATTTAATTCTTATAAAAAAATGCCATAAAAGTTAGTTATAATATTTCCTTAATAAACAGCTAAATTGCTTTAGATATTATTTCTATATTTTGTATCTTTTGATAAAAAATTTTTGAAATTTGTTTAACAAGAGGATTCAATGTTGGAAAAGGAGGCAAATGCCATGGTTACAGGTTGTGTTGTTGGTGTTCTTCAACGAAACCTTAGAGACGTTGTTGTCTCTATAGCTGAACTTTCTTCTGGTTTTACTGGAGGGAAGGTCTGTTTTTCCCTTATATTTGGTATTCTAGCTTTTTGGGTGGAAAATTTTTGCAAGTTTAAAGTTGTTTTAAGAATTTCTTATATTTTATTACATATTTTATCTTTTTACATATTTTTTGCATTTTAGTGCAGCTGTACTAAGAAAATCAGTTTATTGAACCTTTTTTTAAACATTTTCTCTTATACTAATAATGCTTGTCAACATTACAATTACAAAAAATTGGGTTACTAAGACCTTTTTCTAAAGTATTGTCATCATAACAGTTATTTTTTAGATTTTCTGAATGCAAATGAAATTACTGTTACATGTTGAGGTTTTTTATAGCTACTAGTTGTTCCTTGGGATGTAAGGATTCCAAAGATTCGTATTTGCACACATCAAGTAAACAAGTTAAAAGATAAGCGGTATGCTTTCATTTTGAGGCTTAAAGTGAATTTCGCTCTGTTATCTTTTTTTTTCTTTTTTTTTGAAAAGATAGATTACTATTAGTCATGATATTAGTTATACATTATTATTGAGTACTGCAATAATTCTTAAATATGTATATATAAATATATATTATATATATATATATATATATATATATATATATATATATATATATATATATATATATATATATATATATATATATATATATATATATATATATATATACAAACACACACACAGTACTGTGAATAGGTTTTTAGTTTGCTCTTGCATTTTTATTTATTTATTGCTGTGAAGGCTTCATATTAGATGATAGTACAGTTTATAAAGATATTTCATAGATACTGTGTGTTTAATATTAGTTTTTGTTTTTCTAAGAGCAAAACTTAATCTAATTTAAGTTTTTTTTTTTCTTTTGTATTATTATGTTTATTGTTATTTAAGTAATAAAATGGGTAATCTTCCACTTCTGGGGCGTAAAAAAGTTATTGTGCTTCATGAAGAAGGTTATTCTCAACAACAAATTGTCCAAAAAACAAAATATTCAAGGACAGCCATTAGAGAAATTATAAAAAAAATTTAAAAACACAGGATCTCTTGAGGATAAAACTCAAAGTGGAAGACCTCCAAAGCTTACAAAACATAACCCAAAGTATTAAAAAAATGTGTCTCTGCGAAATCGGAAAAAAACCTCCTGTGAACTAGCCCAAGACATTCAGGCTGCGACTGGGACAAATGTTTCCTCATTTTGCATTCAATGACATTTACTAAGAGCTGGGTTAAGAGGGTGTGTTGCAGTTCGAAAGCCTTTACTACATCATGGCAATAAAGAACAAAGACTTAAATATGCAAAACAGAAAATAATAATTGAATGCATGAAATGTTAAACCGTGAACTATACAAAAATGAATCACAATTTGAATTGTTCGGTAGCAAAAGACGACAGTATGTAAGAAGAAGGGTTGAAGAGGCTTATTGCCCTGATTGTCCACATCCAACAATCAAGCATGGGGGAGGTTCTGTTTTAGTTTGGGGTTGTATTTCATCATCTGGAGTAGGTGATTTAATCAGAATTGATGGCAAACTGACAGGAGAACAATATATATAAATTTTAAGACATCATGCAATACCATCTGGAATGAGACTAATTGGTAATAATTTCATTCTACAGCAAGATAATGATCTCAAACATTGTTCCTGAATGGCAAAAAAATATTTACAGGATGTGTGAGGAGGGAGTTCTTGAAGTAATGAACTTTCCTGCTCAAAGTCAAGATTTAAACATTATTGAACATGTTTGGGATTATTTGGATAAGAAAAAGATTAAATATTACTCAAAAATGTTGAAAAATGTTTTCGAATGTTAAAAAGAGAGTGGGACAATATTCCACAAAAGTTCATTACAAATTTATATGAATCATTTCCCAGGAGATTCGCTTCTGTGATCAACGCAAAAAGCGGACGAAGTATTGTTTTTTTCTTTTTGTATCATATTTTATTAAATTATTTCTATTTTTGTTTGTAATATATGTGTCTATAAAACCTGATTTTTTTTTACTTCATAAGTCCTTCATATTTTATTAAATTATTTCTAGATATTTTTGTTTGTAATATATGTGTCTATAAAACCTGATTTTTTTTTACTTCATAAGTCCTTCATATTTTATTAAATTATTTCTAGATATTTTTGTTTGTAATATATGTGTCTATAAAACCTGATTTTTTTTTACTTCATAAGTCCTTCATATTTTTACGATAAAATGAAAAATAATTATAAAATTATGGTGGGCTAAAACTTATTCACAATACTGTATATATATATAGTTTTAATAAAAGTTTAATGAAATATGATAAATTACTATTTTACTTTATTTTTTCTTTTATAATTTTTTTATTTCAGTAAATAGCATTTGTAAATTTTATTTTTTTGTTTATATTCAAAATAATTTCATTACATAATAAATTTGGATTTAGGTTTGTTGTACGAATTGATAGTTGGGACACCAATTCACTTTATCCCAATGGTCATTTTGTGAAGGTTTTGGGAACCATAGGTGATATAGAGACTGAAATTGCAGCCATTCTTGTGGAGCATAATCTTCTTGTAACACCTTTCAGTGATCAGGTTATGAAGGAAATGCCTTTAAATACTAAAGATGACCCTTGGAAGATAACAGAGCTTGAGCTCATGAATCGAAGAGATCTAAGGTTTTTTATAATTTCTTTTAGAATTTTTGGGTTGCTTTTTTTTTAATTTGTATTTTATGAAAGTAAAATTCACAACAAACAGATCAAACAATCTGTTAATCTGTTTGTTGTGATTAAACTTAAAATGTTGATGAACTTAAAACTTTTTTCAGTGGTTTTACATTTCAGATTATTTTAATGTTTTGATTTTACTATAAAAAATCAGTTTGGTAACTCAAACCACTTACTGCAACTGTATTTTTAGTGAAGGAGTAATTTTAAGTTGTATTGCAAGATAGAGAACTAAAGATAAATAAAGTTTTATATGATTTATAATTATATTCTTTTTTTATTTTCAAAAGAGAAACCTTTGAAACGACTCATTTAGAAATGTATTTTCTACCAAAATCATCTTGAGTTTGAGATCCTTTTTTTTTTTTTTTGCTCAAGTTAAATGTTTTTTAAAGTATTGTATAATGTTAACGTGTGTCCAATAAAATGTAACAAAAATATCTGACATTTTTATCTGCCTTATTTCGGTCACTGGAATAAAAAATATCATTCCCAGACAAATTGGCATTAAATAATGTGAGGTATTACTCATCAATTATAAATTTGTAATTTCTATATTTGAAATATAGGTTGTGGCATTTCAGGCGAGCTACCAAATGGTTGAAATTGTTGATTTGCTACATTTGTATTTTTCTTTTTTATGCTTCTCTTAAAATGTTTCCTTCTCTTAAAGAGCTGAATTTTGGCTTTTAACCTCTTCTTTTCTTTTCAGTAATATTTTTTTCTTGTTCTGCATGTCTGATTAATCTATAAATAGTTGAAAGAGCTTTATCATTATTTTTAAAGTGTCTCCAAATAAAGACTTTATCCATTTCAAAGAAAGTGTCCACACACAGGATTTCCAGTTCAAATGTTTAAAATGTTTGATAAATATGTACGAAAAACTTAAATGTAGCTTTATTATGAGAACTGTCGCTTTTAGAATCAGATTTTATACAAATAGACTTTTATAAAACTAAAAATTGTAATAAAAATATTGTAGTGAATAAAAGTTTCAGAAAAACCATTCACAATTGATCACCATGATGTTAATGTTGTTTGCAGGGGGTCTCACCTGGTGTTCAGCATTGATCCTAAAGATTGTGAAGATGTTGATGATGCTCTTTCTGTGAGGTGAAATAAATATAAAAATGATGATAGCAGTAAGCATGATGATGATAATTATCAAAGAAATAGCATAATGTTGCTTTTTTTACTTAAATTGGTTACATAACTAGTATAAGTTATAATGTGGGTTGTATATTGTGTTTATAAATTGTAGACATGTTTCATTTTAGAGAACAAAATGGTGATGTAATAGAGTTGGGTGTTCACATTGCAGATGTTTCATACTTTGTCAAACCAAATAGCTTTACAGATTTGGATGCTCGATCAAGGTAAACACTGTCATAAAACTCTTTTTGATTTCTTAGTGTTTGTTTACTTTTTCTCCTTTTTTTAAAATAAGCGTAAAAATAATTTTTGAGGTTAACTTTTTTCAAACAGAACCTTGATTTTTATTAACAGATCAACAACTGTGTATTTAGCTGACAGACGTTATGATATGTTACCTGCAATACTAAGTTCTGATTTATGCTCATTGATCAGTGGAGTTGACAGGTTTATTTAAATTTCTTTTTTTTTTTTTTTTTTTTTTTTTTTTAATTTCTTTTATATAAAAATGTTTTTTTTTTTTCCATAGTTATTAATTTTTTTTTTTTTTTTGTAAGCAACAAAAACTTTTTATTTTTACTATTTTTTTTTTCACTGAAAATTTTTCATTAAATGTTTTTCTTTACTTAAAGAGTGAATTTTTCAAAATTTGAATTTTGAAAAACTATGTATTTAGATATGCTGTCAGTGTCATTTGGAAATTAGACAACAATTATGATGTTATCGATATTTGGTATGGTCGAACCATTATTAGATCCAAGTACAAACTTTACTATGAAGTAAACTTCTGCTTCAAATTTTTTTTTGAAAGTTTTAAACTTTTTTTTACTATTTTTTAAATGCTTACAACAAATTTTATTTTATGGTAAATAAAAATTATTTTGTTTTTCATTTTTTAATGCACAATTAAATTGTCATTTTCTTAGGCTGCCCAAGCAATTAGTGAGGATCAGATTCAATTAAAGGAACTTTCTAATATTATACCAGAATTCAAAGATATCCATCCTGCATCAATAGAAAATTGGTTGTTATTTTAGCTATTTATTTTTATATTTCCACTAATATTTTTATGTTTCCGCTTATTTTTTTCATTTTTACTTATATTTTTACATTTTTACTTAATTTTACATATCCACTTGTATTTTTAAGTTTTCATTTATATTTTTACATTTCTTCTTTGTGTTCTTATTTATTAAAAAAATCCAACCTTACATTTATATATTTGTTTATATAAGTAATATACATTTGTATATTTGTTCATATAAGTCATATATATTTTAAAAGTTACCAAGAACTTCAAAAATCAGTCTGTTTGCTCATGAAGGTAGCTCGTAAACTAAAAGCTAAAAGATCTAGCAAAGGTAAGAAGCGCTGTGTTTTGTATTGGATAATAAACAAAACAACCATTTTTTTAATAGAGTATTTATATATTATGAATATAATTATGTATTTAATTGAATGCCTTAACAATACCCAATAGTGTATGCATATGACGTATATGTTTGTAATACTCTTATGATTTTTATAGGGGCTGTTGATCTTGAAGGAGGAGAAATTCAGCTATCAGTCAGTAGTTCAAAGCAAGTAAATGAATTGGCTCCAAAAAAGGTAATTATCATCAGTAGTGCACAGCTTATGAGTTTGTTAATAATAAGTTGAACTTAAATTTTATAATGTTCTGATTGTTAAGATATGTTTTAAATAGTCACTAGAAGTACATGAAACTATAGCTGAATGCATGATCTTTGCAAACCACTGGGTGGCAAAGAAAACAAAGGATACTTTTAAAACAAACTCTTTAGTAAGTAATTTTTTAGGCCGTTGCTACTTGAAGCGCAATACGCTCTCTGCACCCATATGCTACTCGGAGCGCAATACTTTGTACGCATGCGCTAAATATTTTTTTTTTTTTTTAAAATCTTGTTGATGTTAACCCTATCCCCATCCCTATCCCCATCCCTATCCCCATTCCTATCCCTATCCCTATCCCTAACCGCCTATCTAACCAGCTTTATTGTGAAATATAAATCGCACTGTTATAATAAAATAATTGCGTATGCGTGTACAATATTGCGCTCTGAGCAGCTTATGACTATGTAGAGCGCATTGCGCTCTACGAAGACACTTCGAATTTTTTATTAGTAGTTACTACAAAGTATTAGATCTAATAGATATGTAGATGTACATGCATGTTGGTTGGTCCATTTTAGCTCCGCTGCCATCCTCCACCTAACCAAGATTTTTTTACACCATTGAAAGATTGTGCAAGAGCTGCTGGATTCCAACTTGATACAACGTACAACTTTTATATTGTTTTTGGGCTTATCATTAAAATAAACAAAGTGAATTTGTCTTCAATATCTGGGTTTACTTGGATTTGTTGATTTTTTCATTATTTTTTGAAAGTTTTTATTCAAATTTTAATTTTTGTTCATGTTTAATGTTTTTAAAGTCAGGAAGTTATTTTGTGTAAAATATTGATAGATTATTATCTTTTAGATCGAATCAGAGTCTAGCTAGCTCTTTAGATGTCTGTGGCGTTAGTGATCCTCATGTGAATAAGGTTTGCGGTATTTTTATGATTTCAATTCTTTGAAGCAAATGTTTACTAAATGAAAAGATATGAGATTCTTTAAACTTATTATAAATTTATAGCTGTTTAATAACGGTATTTTTTTAAAGCGTTCACTCCAGAAAGGAATTACTCGTTATATATTTAGGTTTTCAGATTACTTGCCACTCAAGCAATGAATGTAGCTTCATATTTTTCTACTGGATCTTTTGATGCTGAAAAATATTATCACTATGGTGATTATTATGTTCTTTATTTCAGCAACAGTTATTATTATCTTTATTTTGTTGTTGTTTTTGGTTTTACTTGTTTTGAGTTACTGAATGACGAAGGAAAAATTGAAAACACTATTTCTCTAGGCCTGGCATTGGATGTATACACTCATTTTACCTCTCCTATAAGAAGATATGCTGATGTGTTGGTACAACTTTTCTTACATATCAAATCAATTGTAGATTCAGGAAAACAAGAAATAATCAACCAAAAAACTTTATTTTTTAAAGTTTTTTTTTCGTTGTTGTTTCTGTTTTTTTAAATTGTTAAACAAAAACTTATTTTAGGTTCATCGTTTATTACTGGCGTCTGTGAATTCATCATACGATCAAAAGTTGCTTGGAAATAGTGATCTGCAATCAATATGCGATCATATGAATATTAAGCACAGAGTATAAATACTTAGTAAAGTTTCAAATTGCTGTCTCTTTTTTTATCTTATTTAGATAAGCGTTTATGTGCTGCTGTAGATCATTTGTATTTAATTTTGGTTTATTACATAAATTAGGAAGCCGATCACGCTCAGAAAGCTTCGGTTCAGTTTTTTCTCACCCAATACTTTAAAAGTAACCAATTAGATAATCGTATTTGTCTTGCAGATGGATTGGTCTATAATTTGCGTTCAAATGGTGTGCTTGTGTTTGTACCCAGGTAGTTAAATAGGTTTTATATAAATAATATTCCGAGTTAATGTTCTGGGAACTAATGAGTGTCAAAGGTGTTTTACTTGATTAAAACAACTGAACCGCTAAAATATATTTTATTAGATCTGAAAAGTTCCGTTAATTCGTTATTATTCGTTATTATCCGTTAATAACGAATGATAAGAAAGTACAATATTCTATATTCGTCTTTTGAAATAAATTGAATTACAAATAAATAGACATACAAAGTTATATTGCAGAAAAATTTTGATATCTCAAATGCCATCTATTGTTTTGTTTCAAATCTTCAAAAGATTAAATCCGTGAATCTTGATGACAAAATATAAATATTAAGTTATCACACCAAAAATTTTAGTTGTTTAAAACGCATAAAGACTTCTATTTTGATAAACTTTAGAATGTTCGTTTTATCTTAAAAGAATGATGGAGTTTGTACTTTTATTGGTTATTTACAGAAAAACCAAACTCCGATGCATACTGTAAACTGTATTTTTACGATTGGTTACTTGAAGTTTTTTTCTTTGTCTGTGATCGTTTCAGATATGGTGTAAAAGGTGTTGTCTTTTTGAAAAACAAGTTTGGGGAAGTTGCTTATGAAGATGACGTACTCGGGCGTATAGTTTACAAACAAGGTTAGTTTAATATAAAACCGTAAAAAGATTTGCTTGAAAAAAAAGTGTGAAAAGTATTTTCTTTTATGAGTTAACGAATGTTATTCTTTATGTATGATTAAGGTTCGTTAACGAAATTTGACGACAGAATCACTATCCGGTGTGACAATACTTCTCGAGATGTCTATTTATTTGCCTATTTAAAAGTAAACGGTTTGATTGGTTGATTTGGGAATTTTATGGGTTAATTGTTAGAGTATCTTATAGAAGTTATGTTCTTTACTCATAGGTTCGCATTAGTGTGAATTCTTCTAAAATTCATTTGGAGACGTTGAGCTATGAATTATTATCGTTTGCATCAGATGTAAAGTTCGACAGAGATATCGCTAAAGTCGAACGATCGGACATTGTTAAGGTCAGCATATTTTTGAACATTTTATTTTAAAAAATATTTAAAACAACTGTTTTTTTTTTTGTTTGTTTGTTTTTTTTGTTTGTTTTTTTTTTGTTTTGTTTTTTTTGTGTAAGTTTTCAAAGAAAAAGAAAAGTAATTAAATTGTTGTTTTGTTGAATTATTTCTGCGCACTTTCGAAATTTTTTATGCGCACATAAATTTTTTTAGGATGTCAAAGATGTAGAAGCAGTGAAAAACGAATCCATTTTGTTACAAAAGGGTAGTGCGGATGAAGTTTTGAAGAAGTTGTATGAACAGACCCATAAAAGTGTTAGCCTCTATGAAATGTTTAGACGGTTTAAACAAACAGCGTTATATGATAAATCTAGTGATCTGTAGTTTATGTTCGAGAAAACTAGATCGTTTTTAGGCTTGCCTAATCGAAAAGCTAAGGAGATGGCCAAGATTTGTTGGGAAACTAAGAAGATAGTTTCAATGAACTGCCAGCTCTTACTCTTGGCTTTGCATTTAACTAAAATGACGCTACCAATCTGCGCTTAATGCTTTGAGAAAGCATATTTCTTATTATATTAAAGTGATTTGAATGGTTTGCACACTATGATTTTTTCACTATAAAATTGAAATTTTGAAAGATGAAGAACTTTAAACCTTAAGATTTGAACAAAGCTTTGTGCTTAGTTCAATTTTAACTTCAAAAATTCTTATTATAATCTAGTAAATGTGAATACAGGCCGATTTTGTCTTTATGATTTTGTTTAATAGACTTTCTCACTTTACTAAGCAAAGGTCCCTTTTCTTTTTTCTTCTTTTTTTTCTTTTTTTTCTTTTTTTTCTTTTTTTTTTTTTTTTTGCGCAAATGACGCTCTGAAGATTCTAGATGCTCCTCTCCATTTATATGTGAATTTTCGTTTTATCTCTTCTTCAACACCTCATTAATAAAAGCTGACCTTTAGTACTTGGTAAAATAATTTCGGGACTACAGAAACGATTCACGTCTTAGGGCGCAATTTTAGTTTTTTATCTTAGTATCACTGTTGATTCTTACGAGTAGTGTAGATTATCGGTAGACAATACCTATACAATAATGATTTGTTGTGGGACTTAAGTAAGCATTAGCATGTTCTGTAGAAAATTTTTTGTATACATTTTGGCCTATGTATTTGATGGAGACAAATATGTGCAATATTCCATTTCGTTTTTTGAATAAAATGGATAAAAGTCTTGATTTTTTCTCGTGAAGTATGAGAAAGTTTAAAACATCAAACATGAGATTCATTGAACATCTTACCACAAAGAAGTTGCAGTTGACTGATTTTCCGATCAATCATGAATCTTCTACTTTTTGTAAAAATATTGGCATTTTGTTAGACAGCTTGAACGATATAAGACTTACAATTTACATGTTAAACTCCCTGATCGTTATAGCTTATGTACTTTTTCATACTTTCAAGATTTTTTTTTTTCAACTTTGGTTCTTTAACCTTGTCCATAGCGACTAAATTGCAAATTGCTTACCTCCAAATGCGTTGATACACTGTGGAAAGTTAATATTTGAGGTATTGAAGTGTTTAAAGTCATCCAGCAACTGCCTTGCAGACTACCAAATCCTCTCCAGGGAAAAGCCAGTAGTACGTCCACCCTGAGTTAGCCTCCCCTTTGAAGAGCAGGCGAGAAAAAAAAAAAAGAAAAGTATCAGCTTTATACAAGCACACCGGCCTAGACTAGCTACACTTGATCCTGGCCATTAGGTCGAGAAGCGGTCTAATAGCTAAGACATTTGATACACTATGAATATTGGATTATTTTCATATACGAAAAGATAAGCGAATAATTTTCTCGACAGACCTTTACGTGTTACGTCTTTACGTGAATAAAAACTTCAACAACTTTACTTAAGTTTTTATTCACGTAAAATTGAGCAATTACTAAGTAAATTGCTTACCTTTACGCGAATAAAAATATGAAGAAAACTTCTGAAGTTTTTATTCACGTAAAGTTGACCAATTACTGAGTAAAAGCAATTGCTCATTTTTATTCACCCGGCCTAATGTGTTTGAAGTTTCAGACTTTATTTAACTGACACCACATTTTACATTAAAAGTTTTAGTTACGTAAGAATTAGGAAAAAAAAAACATTTTCCAGAGCACGCAAACAATTATAGTAAAATTATCTTCCGATGAATGCAATTAAAGACAATTTAAATGCAATTGTTGGCAACAATTTCGATTTGCAGTTATATAAAGCGATTTGTTTTAAACACATTCAATCGACAAAACTTGTGTAAAAACGGTATAAAATGAACATCTTAACTTTATTATTTGGTGCAGTTTTATTTGGTTCAATCAAAGAAGCTTATAGGCTTTTTAACGCCTTAGAAACTTTTTCTCATAAACAAACAGTGCTTCATTTGCACCAAAGAAAAACTGTACGTTGCTTAGTTTACAGTTTCTTTGGACAAGCAATCTTTGCTACAACTTTTGTATTTGTAAATACAATTGTGACGCTACATAATTATTCGTTCGCTTGTAAAGTAGAAGGGTTTACAGCGATATTTGTGTTTTTTTTGGTATTTTATCATTTTGTTGACCTATTAGTTTACGAAGAAGACACAACGCCATCTTATTTTTCATCCGTGGTGCGCATTGTACCGTGTTGGGCAGCGAGTTTTATGTGGGCAGTGTTACCTCTTTTTGGTTTCGGTATTTATGTCGAGAATGGCGTTGGTACTTTTTGCGGTGTGCACTTAAAGAATAGAGATAGATTCGTTAAAATTTATTTTTGGGGTTTAGTTTTTGGTTTCACTGTTCCACTATTTTACGTAATCCAAGCATTTAGAAGTTATGCCTTTAAAAAAGAATTATTTACTTCAAAAACATTACATTTCATTCCAAAGAGCAGCTTGTTTAAAATACTTTTTTTCTTCGTATTGTTATGGTCGCCATTTTTTTTCCTTCGAATATTACTGTTATATGGTTTTGATACATACGTCAATGAATTTGCCAACGTTAGTGTTATGATAGTGGGAGATATATCTTTTCTGCTCGTTCCTCGAATGTTGTCTAATAGCTTAAAGATGGCGGCAGAATGCCAAGCGGAGAAAATCCATTATGCTTGATTTTTAAATTTAGAAATTGCAGTGCGATGTGTTTACATTGAATCTATAAAAACGAGAATTCCAACGAACTTTACGACAAAATTTTGAAGATTTTTCGTTCTTTCGCCTTTTTTTAATACTTACGTTTTTGTAACGTTTTTTTTTTTTTTTTTTTTTTGTCGGGTAAAGAATATATTTTTTTGTAAATAAACAAAATAAATTTATACGAAATATTGATTGAAGAAAAATAATGTTAAAGGAAATTTGTTTACAGAGGATGCAGAGAAGGATGCGCCAGTTTTAGCTTAAGACAGCAAATTCTGTCAAGGGTTCAGGATTTTGGGCAAAAATGATTTAGAAAATATCACGGTGATCAGAGCCTGAGAATGATATCACTGTAAATAAAATAATAGAATAATATCACTGTAAAATTAGGCTCCAAGTGTGTGTTAAAAAAAAGTTTATTACGATAAGACTAAAACTCATCTGTTAAGTTCTTATTTTATTAACATTCAAACGTAACCATGTGAAGATGGCATCCCTCACAAACAGGAAGCCGTTGTCAACTTAACAAGATCGTAATTATTAAAAGAGAAGAAAGTTTTTGATATTTACATTTTTTCAGATAAATTTCGATCTAGTTAAAATACTAAAAAAAGTATTTTATTATTCCATTACATTTGGGAGAGGGGGACCCGATTTTCTGGTTAAGATTCCTCCCAGGCTCCAATCACCGCAGTTTATTATAAATAATATTTGACATGATCGAAACAAATTTAAAGTTTTTTTTATGTAAAACTTGAATCCCGAATCCCAGGTTGATGTTTGCGTAACGATATGTTTTACATTAACACAGCCTAAGCAATTGGGAAAATTCTAGCGTTTTTCAAACACTTTAGAAACTAGGATCCATTTTTTACTATTTGCTGGTACAGCAGTTCTTTAAAGTTAGAAAACAATCTGCTAGTGCAAATATTCTTGGCTGAAAACTATGACGCAAGGAAGGAGGGAGAGGAACTAATCTTTGGCAACATCCTATTCATCTCCTCAGATACAGTAATAACAGAATCATGAGGGAGAAGCAGTTAACAAAAAGATGTTTTTTTTTTGTCAAATTCAATTCTATTTGGATAGGCAACAGTTGTTTTGTTTGTTAGAGTAGGAAATGGATTTTGTTAAATTTTGCGAGCATTTCTTTTTTTCATAAATGCGTTGCATTATAACAGAAAGATTGTGTTAGTTTTATCAGAACGATATAGGCTATTATAGAAAATGTAATACGGCTTAGAAACATGAATTATACCTTTCAGCCTTCAGTTTATTTTATGCAAATGCAACTTAAAGTTGTAAAAGATGTGAAATGCAACTAAGTTGCCTACTAAATAAGCAGTTTGAACTCAAAACAAAAAACAGTAAATTATTTCTCCCCTTTTTTACTCTTAAACGTTTCAAAAATAAAATATTAATTCTTCTAAATACGTTTCATTTTAAGTTTTGTTTGTTTTGTTTCAGTTATAAAAAAAAAGGAGAATTTATTTTTTGACCGCAATTGTTAATTGACCTAAAATCTGTTTGATCGTCTATAAATTTTTATAAACACCCTTTTACTTTAAACACTCTCAAAAAGAAATACATACACTTATACATATACACTTTAAACACCCTCATGCTGAGAAAATGAAAAGAATTCTTCACTTTAGAGTTTTTACATAATCATTTTCATTACTATTTAATAGAGCTTTCTTTTATAGGTTTTGCATAAGACTTTTCATTATTGTTTAATAGATTGAGTAAAATATAATATTTAAGATAGCTAAGAATAAGAAAAACGAGGAAAGAAAAATCTGTTAATGAGTTATTTGTGAATCTACTCATAATTATTTAACTTTTTTAAGCTTAAACCACATGTGATCTGTCGATTCCGTTTTTTACACAAGAAAAACGATTTTAAGGTCGACTATTTGCAGTGTTAAATTTGTAAAAATTTATTTAGAAATTATATTTATCATATTTTTATCAATAATTGAGTGTTTATGAATAGAAGTCGTTTCTTGGTTTTTTATTCAACTTCATCATTTATTATTTCTTTCAGTTCAGAAAAATAAAGAGGTGCTGAGCTAAACAGTGCGCATTTTTCGATGACGAAAAATCCTGAAATCAGCAGAGAGCTCATTAAGATCTACTCATTTATGTTATGGAAGTGCGATGCGAAGGAAACCAGAAAAATCATTCTAAGTAAAATGTCTGACAATTGCTCGTAAACTTAATCAGAAGTTTGTGGTTTGATTTGATACCAGTGTATTAAAAAAAGACGTGTTATCGTAATTAGTTTTACTAGAGAAGCGACGAAAATCTGAAGACTGTAGTGAGGTGGAAAATAGTTGTCAGGTCCTCTTTATACTAGTTCCCTTTCCCAACATATTGCATGGTAGCAGAAGAAGAGTCATAATATTTAATGGCACGATATTTAACAGCTTAATGTTAATTTTAGTTTTTTACAAACTTAACAACTGCTATTGAGAAAGGATAGTTATCCTACGGTCTGGGTCATTTTTCTCTAAATGTATATCTTTTCATAAAAGTATATTTTCAGACCTAAGTAATAAGTAACACGTGTTTAACCGGTGAAGCTATTTCAGAAACCTTCTCAATCTAATTGGGAATAAAATGTAAAAATCTTCATGAGCATCAGAGCTACCTTATACTTGGATCTACATTTTGCATGAATTAATAAATGAATATGTTTTGCATGAATTAATGAATGATTAGATTGTGCATGAATTAATACTTCAGAAACCCTCTCAACTTTAATTGGGAATAAAATTTAAAAATTTTCATGAGCATCAGAGCTACCTTATACTTAAATCTACATTTTGCATGAATTTATAAAAATGTTTTGACTTAAGCTACAAGTCAAACAAATATTTAATCAGGAAGCAAAGTAGAAGCAAGTTCTTTTACATAACTGACAACTTTCTGTTCCCTTTAATTTCAGAGGACTGTTTTATATTGTGACAAACAGTTAACAAAATGAAGAACGAAGTATGAACTTTTTGAATTGGGATAATAATGAATGTCTTACATATAGAAAATGAACATCGAAATCGTTTCTATTGCATACTTAACAATTAAAATAATTAGCAAATTATGAAAAGTAGAAAAAGTAGGTATACATAAGATTTTAAAAACTGTAATTATATATTTAATATATATTTATATTCAAATATTTGATCTATCATATAGTTTTATTCTTCTCTGTCATTTGTGATGTCATTAATTCTTAAAAATAAAAACTTTCAAGGTACCACATATTTTTGGAAATCCCTAGTGATTTTTACTTATTCCTACATAGCCATGAAATTTCTGCATTTTTTTCCCTATTTTGTTTTTCTTTAGAAAATTTTTTCCTTAATATCTAATTACATGGATACAATGTGATGAAGAAGTTTTGTATTTTTTGAATTTTTGTCCTAGCTTTGTAATACAACTTAGTGTTTCTTCAGAATTTTTCTTTTCAAACTCAAATTTTTTCATGTTCTATTTTTTGCTTGTATAAAAATGAAAAAAGAGCACATAATATGACTTTTCCTTTTTTTTTTTTTAAAAAAATTTTTTCAAGTTTTTTAATCTATTCCACTTATTGATTACTTATTTATGAAACTAAGAAGAATATCATTAGGAATATCACCAGATTGTTTCATGTTTTCCAGTGCTCCTACGTTTTTAAGATAAACTTTAAAATTGATGTTTCATGTAGTTTGTAGAAATTAATATCTCTCCAAAATGTAAGGAATAAGTCAGGATGAAGACTGGCAAACTGGTTGGATGACAAATCAAGAATTTTTTGTGAAGTTAATGACTTGAATAAGTGTGTCTCTAGAATATCTCTGTATGTCTCTCCTAAATGTAGATTTAGGTCCATTAGAGAAGTAGGAGGAGAACAAGAAGAACCCTAGTTTAGGATCACGCAATTACTAATACAAAAACATATCATGTTTAATAAATGTAACAACATATAAAGGAGAGCTATAAGTGATACAAAACAATTAATTCCAGATGTGGTCAGCACCAAAAAATACTAAAAATTCAGCCTAATTTGTTTAAAAAGCTTATATAAGAAAATATTTTGTTGCACTGTTTTACTGATCTTAAGTTAAGGTTTGCATGCTTTTTTTTATATTTGTAAAGCTTTTTAAAGTGAAATGAAGTCAATAATTTTCTTTAGGATCAATTTATTTGAATACAGTGCAACAAATTTCTTCTTAAACAAGATATTTTGTGAATATACTTCATTAACCGAAACATCAATTTTAAGAATTTCATCTGATTCTTATGTTTTTTGGGTGTACTAAGTTGAAAATGAGATTAAAAAAGTGATATCACCCACCATTTTTGCACATTTAGTTATATATGGAATATGAGAAATTCTAAATCTGTTTTCTAAACTTAAATCTATTTTCTGCGCATCTTAGTATACAAAGCATCCAGTAAATTGGAATGAAATTAGGTTGGTAGTAGTGGTTAATGGGACTTTCAGTAATTGCTTCTTCACTTACAACTTTTTGTTTTCTCTCAGCCAACATAACTTCGCTTTTCAGCTTTTTTCCCATGTGCTCTAAATAAGTTATTTGTTAAAAAGTTTCACAACAGTTTTAGTTATATGAATGATGAGTTTATGATTAAAAAGCATGGTGTGTTAAACTGAATAAAATCTGTAACTAAACTATGAAAAAATGTACAATTTTTAATTTTTTCTTTATTTTATTTAGCTTGTTTACCTGCTTTCAAATACAATCAAGGACTATTGCTAGAGAAATGTAGCTGATACAAAAAAACTTATGCCAGATACGGTTTCAGCAAACGTATATGAGTAGTATATGAAGTATACAAGATTCAGATGCATTTCTTTAAAAATTTTCACAACATACTTTTTTGTTAGCTTGTGTAAATAGGAACTTCTGTTGATAGTTGATAATTTCTTGTTTAAGTATTTGCTTAAGATTTTGTTAAACTTTAAGGTATCGCCTCATCTATTACTAAATGCCAAGATTGGCATTAAAAAACCCTCCCAAAAAAATTCCCCTAAAAAGATCTACCAAAAAATGAGTTTTTTTTGTTTTTTGTTTTTTTGAAGTTTTTGCTATAAAAATCAAACTTTTGCCATCTTCAAACTTTAAAAAGTATTTTTTTACAGGTTTAAACCAATAATTCTTTAAAAATAAGGATTTTTTGGGATTAAATCAAACCTATAACCTTTCAAAGGATTTTTTTTATAAGTATTTATGTATTACTTTCCAAAAAAAGTTATAAATGTTTTGTCTTTTCTTAAGAAATGAGCCATATTTTAAGTCTTTAGCCTTCTATCGTTTCAGAATACTCGTCGTTAGTAAACTAAAAGCGAGTTAAATTTTTAGCTTAACTGATATTCATATTCACTGCAGAGTTCATTTCACTCAGACTTTACTATGGTTTAGTTGTATTTTATTTAGTTATTTTTTTATTTATTCACTTATTTCTGCTTTTTTATTTTTAAAATTTTTTACTTATTCATCAGGGTTATGAAGAGCTTTGTAGATCTTTATGTCTGTCCAGATGAACCCAAAAGTTGAGAACAATCTCTCAATGGAGGCTAAAGTGGCTGGACAGGAGTGCAGAGATGCTAAAAACTCATTAAACTCGGATAAATTCTTACTGTGAGAGACACAAGCTGAATTCTCTTTTGCAACTGACCACCATTGGTAAGTTGCATCTAACCACAAGAACATAACTTTAGGGAACATTTCTTGGTCCATGAGAGTTAGCTTATACAGTAAACTAATAAAATTCAGATCTCTTTCTACTAGCCACTCTTTATCTCTACAATTACTTTATTGAGGATCGTGAAGCAATAATCTCCAATTTTCTTCTGTGCTCCAGAATCAAAAATCTTATGCAAAAAAACTCAGTTATAAACTGAGTGGCAATGATTGGACCATTCTGAATGCCTGACCACCCATCTTGACAGATAACCAGTGTTGTTTTGTTCTCAAGTTCCTTACAAATCTCAATTAAGAGATTATTTTACACAGCATCCAGCAACTCTACTTATAATTTCTACCAATTAAGTGAAATATATCCAGGCTGCAGAAGTGAGCAAACCTTTTGAAACTCTGACTCTTCAACTGAGTTTAATGATAGGTTTGAGCTTAATAAAAAGCGAGCAACCTGCTTATTTAAAAAATTTTTCTGATAAGTAGATTGTTCAGATTAGAAGGTTTCAGCTTACTTCCTTGAGTTGGGTTGGGAATTGGGCGTACAGAAACCGACACATTCGACATATCTGAAGCATTAGAAGCAATACTAATTCTAACAGTTGAGCTTCGAACATTATATTCTGGTTCATTTTTTTTGCCCTTCATTATCTTACATTTTTCTAGATGTGCACGAACACGCTCCACTTTATTACTGATTTTCTGCTCATAATGATCTACTTAATTGTGTTCTTATCAACCTGGGAAATCTCTTCACACTCATATCCTATTTTTCTCCTACTTCGAAATAATATTCTTTTCTTTAATTATGCTTAACAATTTAGAATATTTTAATTGTTGAAAAGGAAAAGCATTCTCTAAAGTTCAATTTATCATTTAAATCTAAAAATAAAAATCTAAAATTACCCTTTTTAGGCCCAAAATTAAAGGTAAAAATACTGTAATTTAAAAAATCCCAAAAAAGCCCAGTGAACTGGGTTTTTTCTAACCCTGCTATATGTCGTATTAAAAAATAATTATACTGTCAATTTCTCTTTAATTATTATTACTCACTTGTTTTTAAAAGAACTGTAAAAATTAAAGAAGTAGATTGTTGAAGTAAATCCACAATAAGCAACACATAACATACATTTAACTAAGTTTCCTTTCTCCTTTTTATGTTTATTTGACAACCATGTAATAAAATAAACGTACCATAAATGCTTAGTTTTTAATGTATATATGCCTTCTTTTACTGCAGCCAATACCTTTTGATCAGCCTCAGAATAGTGCATACTTGTTTGGTATAAGTTTGGTATATTCCTCAGGTCAATACAAGAATTATATGCTTGTATCAGTTACTGGATTACATCCTCGTATCAGTTACCAGATCAAAAAAAATTATAAAATTGTTCTTAGTCTTTCAGATATCTGACACAATTTACCATATATTTGATCTTGTCAACGTTCAAAAACGAAAGTCGTTTGAAATTTAACTTACGTATATAACTTACGTTCGTCTCAGGTTACTAAATTTAAAATTATCCTCGATGATAAAATAATTTTTTTGAATGATAAGTAAACCAATAATTTTTGTAGTTTTCTTATTTTTAAAATTGAAGTGTCAACTGCTGCTTAGGTGTCAGAAATAGGGTTTTTCACATTTTGTCATCTATAAACTAGGTATATAGGGGCGTTATAAACAGGGGCGGATTAGGCCACCGGGACACCGGGACATTTCCCGGTGGGCCGTCAGCAATACAACATTTTAAAATTTTATAATATTTTAAAACGTATTTTCTTTAATTTTTTTAATAAATTTCTAGAATAGTAATAAAAAATTGTGAGTTGAAATTTACTTCAGATTTTGCTTTATTCAACTTTGTTTTCACTATAGATTATTATTTAAATAAAACGAGTTAAATAAAAACGCGTTAAATAATTTATTATACATATTTTATATAGAATTTTTAATTTAATGTAACGCTTCTTTTATAATTTATTATTTCAATAAACATTTTCTAAATCAAAACAATATTACAAATATAATATAAAATATCTAACAAAAAAAGTAATTAGGTATTTACATAAATATTGGTTTTTTATTAATATGGTATTTTACTATTTAAAAATTAAAAGTAATCTATTTATATTTTATATAGTATGTATAATATTAACAAGAAACCCCTACACAGTTTATAAAAAAAAAAAATATGAATGATTTATTATTAATGAAGATGTAGGTTTATTTTAATAAATATGTTGGTTTAATAATAATGTAGGTAATAATAATGTAGGTTTAATAAAATGTAGGTTTATTTTAAAAAATATTAAAATTAGTGTATTCTAAAATTTTAAGTTATATTCTTTAAAAATAATCAGATTAACAAACTTCACACAAATAACAATACAGTCGCAGGTCTTCCATTCATAACACTTATTTAAAAATAATCAATAAAAACTATCATAGTAGTTAAAAGGCTAATACAAATGTTTATTTTTTTATTTTTTTACAGGTGTGATGTCTAAGCGAAAAAGTGGACATGAAAAGTTACGTGAGAAAAACATAAAGCTTCTGCGAGAAGATGCTAAAAAAACTAAAAATCTACTATCCATGTTTTCTAAACTGAATTCAAATACCCTGCAACACCATGCTGATGCTGAGCCTGTTGATGAGGTTCAATCTCACGTTGCTAAAGAGACCCAAACAAACCTTGATGATGAAGATGGCGTTCATACTGACACTAATGAAATGACCCAACCAATCCTCATTCTAAACATCACAGCTTCTTCAAGCATGGTTGAACCTACTGGTGATAACGAAAAAACTACTACCCGAGTGAATGATTGGTTTAATAAGCCTCACCTGAATGAACTGACAACTTTCTATAAATATCACCCACATCAGCCTGAAACACGTCACTTTAATTCAAAAATGGTATATTACCGTCCTGAAGATGGTATGCAGCGTATGTTTCTTTCATTTTCAGAAAAAGAAGAGTGCCTGTTTTGCAGTGTTTGTTTGGCACATGGAAATGAGAAGCAGAAACCAAGTTTGTTTGTAACAGGTTTTAACAGTTGGACTCATATTCATCAACGTATTGTGGAACACGAATCGTCAAAGAGACACCAAGAATGTGTCGAGGCTTATCTACATTTCTCTGCTAATCGAACCATTCTAGATATGGTACAAGGTCAGCAATATTGTCTACGAAAACAGCAAGTTTTACATCGTAGATTGATCGTGGACAGAGTAGTGTCAATTGTCAAAGTGATTGGTAAACGTGGTATGCCATATCGAGGTAAGGCTGGTTGCGAAGCCGTCAATGTTTTGGCTAACGACAGAGTGGATCATGGAACATTTCTTGAAATCGTGATTCTTGTTGCGAAGTACGATGAAATTCTAAAAGCGCATTTGAAGGAAATTATCGACAAAGGCATGCTGAATGATAAACAGGATAAAAGGAATAGAGCTAACAGAAATACTTTCATTTCCAAATCCACTGTAAACCAAATTATATTAGGAATCGCTAAATTAATGAAAAGTGCCATTGCTGAAGAAGTACAACAAGCGGGAATATTCTCAGTGCAACTTGACACAACTCAAGATGTAACACAAGCGGATAAATGTGCGATAGTCCTGCGATACGTTACCGACAAAGTTGAGGAGCGACTTATTGGTGTGGTCGATTCACATTCTGGAAAAGGCAGTGATCTGTGCAAATTGATGTCAAATGTTTTGGAACAAAATGGCATTGATATTACTAAATGTGTGTCAGATAGTACTGATGGCGCGTCTAATATGGCCGGGGCATACAATGGATTTACTACATTCTTAGAAAAAGCGTCTCCTGGACACATTCACACATGGTGTTATGCGCATGTTTTAAATCTGGTCGTATGTGACGCCACCAGCAGTAATGAAGCTTCAATGACACTTTTTGGTATACTTCAAAAGGCTGCTATGTTTTTTTGTGAGTCCTACTTGAGAATGGACCTTTGGACTGATCACATGAAAGAAAAAAATGGCCAAAACATTCACAAACGACTAAGTGTTATCGGTGCTACTAGATGGGGGTCCAAACACGATGCCCTTCAAAAGTTTTTTGGTACGTTTTGCGACGGTGAAGGAGCATTATACACAGACGTCGTTCAAGTACTGGAAATAGCAGTCTCTTCCACTAAATTAAGTGTTGAAGCACGCTATGATGCGCAGTGTCTATTAACGCCCTTATTGAAGTATAAGACTGTACTGACGGGATTTGTATATCTAAGAATAATGGAGTCAACCACACCACTGTCCAAATACCTACAGACGTCTGGATTGAATTTCATAAAGGCGTTTGAGATGGTTAAAGTAACTATTTCAGAAATTCAGACTCAATCACGCAATTTTGATCAAGTTAAGGTGGCTGCAGACCATTTCATTAATGTGTCCGCAACCATTCTTGACGAGAAAGAATGTGATTGTGTTATACAGACAGATTTGCCAATGGTACGCAAAAGAACAAGAAAAGTAATGGCAGGAGAATTAGCAAATGATGATCCACTTACAGATCCTTTAAAAAAGTTTGAAGTAGAGGTCCACAATGGTATTCTAGACACAGTGTTAAGAAGTCTGTCGACTCGGTTTGCATCACACGGTGAACTGTACTCTGATACGAGTTGTTTTGACCCCAACGGATTTTCTGAGTTATTGGAGTGTAATATTCCAAAAAAAGCCCTTCAGAAAATCTCATGTCATATTTCGGCAACTGGTGTGTAAATTTACTTATAAATATAATTGATTGGTTTCTTGTTAAATTTTATTAGTAATTGCTTAAGTATTTTTGTTTTCCAAATTGGTAAACTTCATTAAATTTTTAATTAGCATTAGATAAGGTTATCTCTTTTGTTCTTTATTTTGAATATTTATAAGTTATCTTTATCTTTTTATATTTTAGGCGAAGAAGCGCAGCTGTTGCTTGAGCTGTTGGACTTTGCAAAAAAGTGGCCAGTTTTAAAAAAAACATTGGAAGAGAGTTACGATTGTTCTGATCAAATCACGATTGATGAGGATGAGGTTGAAATTGAAGATGACGCCACCAACCATAAATGCGGCCCTCTAAAGAAGTGTCGCTCGTGCATTTACTGTTGCTACCATGTGCTTCGAAAATATAATCTTTACGGCAAGAGCTACTGCATGCTGCACAGGGCTTACAAATTCATACTCACAATTTCAATTACCCAAGTGGCTTGTGAGAGGAGTTTCAGCAAGTTGAAATGTGTCAAAACAAGATTGCGAAGTCAGTTGACAGAAGATCACTTGGACTCACTGTTGATGATGTGCATTGAAAAGGACATATTGAGTAACATAACCAACAATGAAATTATTGATGAACTTGCTAAATCGAGTGGTGAATTAAAAAAGTTACTGTTTTTATGATTTTTAGTTTTTGTGATTTAAATATGAATTTATAATACAAATATAACACATGTACTTAAATAACATCTTTATTGATTTTAAACAAGTGTATACAAGCCCTTATTGTTCAATAGTGTTACAAAAATATTTAAAAGTGAGGGGTTACAAGCGAATACAATTTTAAAAAAAAGGTCACTTGGTGGGACTTTTTCATGATAGCATTTCCCGGGCCTTTTCAAAAGCCTAATCCGCCCCTGGTTATAAATACTAAAAATTCTCATATCAATTGAAACTTTTTGTTTTTTTAATACATAACGGCTACTTCATTTGTTTTTAATCGATAGCTTTTTATTACCTATATTTTTCTGTTTTTAAGACAAAATTTTCAAACTTAAAAGTTCGTTGGGTGTTCGAAGACAGAGAATTTTTTTGAAGTTTGGTTGTCCCGAGTTATTACCTGTAATAATGATCCAGAGTGAAGGCGCAGGAATAAAATCACGTGATTAAAATTCACATTGATGTTGAGACAAGCACAATTGTCGTAATATTTTTATGTATTATGTTGTTCTTTTTCTTGGGTAAGTGTATCGGATTTCTTCTTATCTTTTCATAAATATTTTAGACGCATCAGGTTTGTTTTTTCTTACTTTTTTAAAGTAAATTTACAGCATTATTTTTCAAAAACTCACTTTACCTCAATTAAAGATGCATACATCAAGAAAATATAAATGTATATTGGTAGCTTGCTATAACTAATCATAGTTAGGATATACCCAGTATAACTATATAGCAGTTATGCATGCAGTTTCTCTAGGTAGTTTTACATGTATCATACCATCTTCTATACTTCAGGTCTATGAAAATGCTAAAGCTTATAAAAGTCTTTATTACTTAATAGATACAAGCTGTACACATAGCATAACATAACTTACTGGAGTATTTTTCTTTGTAAATGCTTCATTACAAATGTTTTGGTCTAAAAAAAACTTAAAAGCAATTATAACTAAATTCTTTAATAAATAAATCATAAATTTGATAATTGTTTACATAAATAGTATTTGCACACATTGTAAGCATCGAGAAATTATTTTTATTGTATTTCTTAAATTAAACTATTTATTTTAGTTCCAAATATTGTTAATTGTGTACATAGTTATTGTATATACCTTATGTATAAAAGATATGAAGGACATTAAACAAAACCAAGCTTTAGTTGGAATCCAATTGGATGATACCTTAAGTGATAAAAAATCACAGATGGTAAACTATACTTTATAGTTTATTTTCCTTTCTTTCCTTTTTCTTTTTCTGATATGTTTTTACAAAATATATTAAAGATCTTATTCAAAATGTAGTTGAAATTCTGTTTTTCTTAAAGGCTACTGAAGAGCAAATTCGTTATGCTAAACTTTCACAAATTAACACAAAAGATGATTCTCTGGTGCAGAAACAAATGAAAGAGGTTCTAATTTTTATTTTTAAGTGTGTATATAGTAGTATCCAAAACAAGGAGATTCACTTTTTTATTTCTTTGTTACACTGAAATTTACTGTTAGAAATTGAAAAACCTTTTGTCATAGGTTGCTGCAAATACTACTTTTTAAATTTAATTTCTTTTATTATTTTTAAAATTAATGCTATTTTTTAATGGTAACCTTCCACTTAGTACTTAGTCTACCAAAAGTAAACAAATGAGGTAAATCTTTTAAAATGTTACACTCAAAATTAAGCATGCAAAAAAAAAACAAAAAACAATATATATTTTTTTCCTCTCTTTTATACCATCAAGTAATGAATTAAATTTTGTCAGTACTCAGCTGATTAGCCTTTTATATTAAAAACAGATGTCTTGGCATGGATTCTCTGAAGCTTAATTAAAGTCTCAATTGTATCTTGTTCCAAAATTTCTTGTAAAAAAAAAATGTTTAAGTTGTTGATCTAAAAAATCCCAAAATATTCAGTTAGATTAAAATCTAGAATTTGTAATTGTTACTCCAAGACCTGGATATTCTTTGATTGGAACAATCTTTGAACCAATTTGTAATTGATTTTTGAGTCATTTTGCTGATAGAACCATCCGACTGTTTATGCACAGTATGTGGAAACATTACCTTGTCAATGATTTTTTTGTACATAATTAAGAACACTATCAATGGGCTGATTTAAAACAATCATGTTGCAACTAAAGCAATCCCGAACTATTATTGTTTCTCTATTATGCTTTACAGTGTAATGTTGATACTTTAAACTTGATGGTATAAGGTAAAATTAATTTGAAATTAATGTAATTCTTATAGAGAATCAATGTTTTCTTGACTAGAATCTTTATAAATAGTCCTGAAACACTCATATATGTTTTTAAAACTCCTGGACTACATTTAATTCTGTATTTTTTGTGGAGTTCAGTAATTACATGAGTAGCTGGTTTTATCTTATTGTTTTTAGAAAGCCTTGTGATGACATTGTCTTTTCTTTTATTTGTAACCCAAAATTGTTCTTCTGCAAGATTTCTTTTGATCTTCTCTTTCCATGCTTTGATTTTTAAATTGAAATAAAGAGTGTAAAAGTTAATAATTTCAAGTTTAACTTTTACACTCGTTTAATATATCACAAAATATTATTAATTTAATGGTTGTATCATTTTGATCCATGCTTTTTTGTTGAGTATATTCAAAGTTTTAAAGTACCATAATAAAAATAAAGAAAGCAGTCAAATTTAATATGTAATCCTAACAATTATATGCCATAAAAGTTTCATCAGTTTCTAACAGGAAATCTCAAATTTACATAGCAAATAATGGTTAAAAAAACTTATTCCCTGAATTCTTACTTTTTAAATGTCAGTAAAAGTTTACTTTATCCACAAACTGGTGTTCTTGTTTCTTCAGACAAAGCAACACTTTTCAATTTATTGAACATATACAACTCATTTAAAGAGTAAAGTATGTTCTTGTTATAAGCAAACTTATCTAAAATAAAAAATTTAGCAATACTTTATTATTATTATTATTATTATTATTATTATTATTATTATTATTATTATTATTATTATTATTATTATTATTATTATTATTATTATTATTATTATTATTTGAATAAAGTTATTAATGCGCTAAGTCTTTTTCACCTACAATTGTTATTATATAAGGTGGATTCATTCTGTTTTTAGTCTTAGTGAAAGTCTAAAATCTAGGAAATAAAGTTACAGTAAAAGACTATTTTAAATTAATTTATTGTTTTTATAATTATATTTTCTTAACAGTTATTTAGTGTCTGTTGTTTAAACTGTCATATCCCTGTTATTTTCATGAAAAATTTTTGAAACATTAGTTTCAATTAATGAAATATTTTTAAACTATCTCTATTTCTGTTAAAAATTACCTAAAAAATTAATTAATTACCTAAAAAATTATCTAAAAATCTTTATATCTAAACTTTAATAAAACTGTAAAAAGTAAATATTTCTTTACTTGCAAATAGAAAATTGATTGTTTTAAAATGATAGAATTTATTACAATATTAATAGCTTCACACATCATTATATGTTTTTGTTACTATTAAAAAATCATGACCCTTGTATATACAATGGCTGTTATAAAAAGGTGTAAAACTAAAACTAATTAAAATTTTTTAATACTTATTCTGTAATGGGCTGATACTTTTCCATTACTAAATAGAACACAATAAAATTACTTTGGATCAATTTTAAAATACTTGTTGAGGCATCACAATGATTTTGTAATCTAGGTTGCTGAAATAACTCAAAAACCTCCTGATATAGTTTCGCTTGCATTACATGATGCAAATTATGATACTTCAATTGCAATTGGATATATTCTAGAAGGCCGGTATGAAAGTGTACAGGTAATATTTTTATTTTTGTGTAAATAAGAATCATTTACTGGTAGCAGTCTTTGAAAATACCATAGAAGCCTGGTTATAACCCTTGGGTTTTTGTTATTTAAACTGATCTCTATTCTTAGAAAGAAGTCGCTTAAATACTTTTAATATTCACTCCTTTGTTACTTGTAGTGAAGATCAAGAGGCAGAAAAATCCTATATTTTCAGAAACTATAGATGACCATTTTACAGTTTGATCTGTGCTCTGTCCATGTCTTGTGTGAATGTAATCTGCCAGCATATTTTCTCAAAAACTCTTTGCACTTTTCCAACATTGTCTTAATGAAGTCTTTCACCTGTTTATTGCTAAATGTTTTTAAACTATCTCTGTTTCTATTAAATATCATCTTATCTAAAAGTTTCTTTAATCAAATTTAATTAAAACTGCCAAACTCGTTATTTTATAACTTTAATTGAAAAAAGTAAAAAAAATTTCTTTACTTTCAAATAGAAAATTCCTCTGATTGTTTTCAAATAGAAAATTCCTCTGATTGAGCTCACAATTTAATGATTGTTATCAGTATAGTTGCTCCAAAAACAAAGAAATTAATGTATGCAAATCTCTACTGATTATTATATGGTGGTTTGAAATAGCAATAGCATATCAATCTAGAGATATACATAAAGCAGCACATCTTGTTTCAGGTTGAAGGTAAATAAGGTAATACCTGCTACAGAAAGATAACCTAGTATATAAATATCATAGACAAAATCTTGATCTAGTCATGCTCTTTTAAACTGATGACCCTTTTTCTTATAGCAATAATATTAAAGATCCTTTTATAGGAGTTTTACAGGTTTATACAGCATCAGAGTAGCACAGGTTGTTCTGTTACACAAAGTAAACTCAAAGCCATCTGATATAATAACACACAGTTCACCTAAAGATTTAGGTGAACTCTGATGCTGAATAAACCTGTGAAGTTCCTAAAAAAAGATCTTCAGTATTATTTGTCTATGATATTTACATACTAGGTTTTCTTTCTGTAACAGGTATTTACCTTCAACTGAGAAACAAAATCTGCTGCTTTATCATTTGTCACTCGTTTAATATATCACAAAAGTCAACTCTTTCATTAGATCATTGGGTTCTTTTCGGCTAAATGTTATCTGCACATTAAGACTGTAGTCTAGGTCAACTAAAAGGTTTTGTTTTCTGCCAGATGTGTTCTCTTCTATCTCCATCTCATCTGTTGTAGACTTTATTCCATCTTTTGAAGAAACAGGGGCTGGAAATAGTTTTTCATGTGCCACTAATACTACTAGTACATGTACTACTAAGAGCTGATTGCAATTTAGGATAGATGAACGTTTTTTTTTTTTTTTTTTTTTTTTTTTTTTGCAGTAATCCACGAGTATGCTTTCCTTCTACTCAACCAGTCATATAGATTGTTTAACCATAAAATACTAATAACGTAAATTGCCTAAGCCCTTTCTGATCGTCAAGTTAACATTAAAAATGTAACAGATATTTTTTGCATAGATTGCTTGTAATATTCCTTTTGTATGAGGTAATTTTAAATGAACCACAAGTTTCAAGATGATTTTTACATAGCCATGGCATGAAAAAGCTTTATTGACCAGTGTTTTGAATTAGCATTTGGGTTTTTGGTTAATATCAAATAAAGTACAAAAGTCTATATAAGTCATGTGAATTAAATCCATTTGAACTAGTCTATATATTTAAACTACAAAGCTACAAGATTCCAGAAAAATAAGTGCAACATTCCACATGTCTTAAATTGTTTCAATCTTTTGAAACATTCATTTTTTTTCAGGATGATTGGCAGACAACTGCAACAAAAAAAGGTAAAAAAAACCTTGGTGTGCCTTTGTTATCTGATAAATCACTTGAACTTGAAGAGCAAGAGCAAAAGCCTTTGAAAAATTATTCCAAAGACAAAAATACAAAAGAAGGAAAATGTGAGATTTTGAAAATTGAATTTTGTGAAGTTTCTTATGTCTAATTTAAAAATACCAGATTTATTTTTTGAGGATTTTTAATGGTTAGTTTTTGTTTTATACCAGTTTTTGCAAATATTGTTGTTAAATGTTTACTACCTTGTAATTAGATTCTATTTGAAATTTAGCCTGGACTATTCGACCATCAGTCGAAAAACAAGAAAAACACTATAATATTGAGAATGAAAGATTTGATACTAAAAAAGATGATTTTAAAACAGGAAGTTACCAACTAACAAATGAACGAGGTCGTGGCAGAGGAAGAGGCCGAGGAAGCCGAGGAGGTTTTAGGGGTATTGAAGTGTTTCCATTGTTTTATTATGTTAGGTTTAGTAATTTTAATTCTATAAGTTAAAAGTTATAGTGTGCCATTGCGTTAAGTTTTTAAAAGTAATTTCATTGTTACTAGTGTTTGTTTTTTTTTACAAAAATGACATAAACATTTTTACGGTGTAGCAAAGATTGGCAAAATAGCAAAACTATTGTCATTTTTGAAGGGTTTGTATTAAATAGATTCTTTTTAAGATATTAAATTTAATGTCTTGAAAAAATCTTCTACTAACAAAAATCACCTTTTAAATTTATGTTAAAGTTGTTAAATTTTTATGTATACATAAAAATTTTTCATTGAGATGTTAAATGTCCACTGTAAAAAATTTGCATAAAGGCAAGATACTGTACTAATTGCCATAAAAAAATTGTATGTACCAAGGATTCCACATTTGGCTTGAAGTACTATGTTAATCACCATGTAAATTAATTTGAGAAATATACATCAAAATGAAAACAAAATATCAGCTGAATCTATAATGGCATAACTATAAGCAGATGATAAATTTACCATAATTTGGCATTTCCCAAAATATTAAAATTCTTTTCAATCACTATACCCATAATTATTGAAGCTGTCTAAAGTCAACTATAAATTATGTGAAGAAATCTTATGACAACTAAAAAGAGGAAGTTATTTGGCTCAAAGAAAAAGGAACTTTTAACATTGGCTGAATTCTTGAGTGCAAGAAATTCACAAATATAAATTTATATAACAATTATACACCAAATTTAGGGTTTGTATCAAATAAAAATCTAATGTTCTGCAATTAAAAAATGTTATTTAAATATTTTTGGAATAAGTTCGGATAATACTGTTGGATTAACTGCAATTGATTGTACATAGATAATAAGTTTTGAAAAATAAATTTTATCAGAATATTTTGAAAAATAGATGTAATACACCAAAGTTTTCCTAGGGGACTAGTGGTTTAAGAAAAGTGCAGATACTTGCAATTTTTTAGGAATTCTTTGAATTTAACATAGTTTTGTCACTTTCTTCCAAATTCAAACAATCAAACTGATGAAAGGGAAGCTTTTATGCAAATGAAAATGAAGAGGAGTGGAGTGGCATTGAAATAATGGGAGCTTTTACCATATATTACTGTGAACAAGTAACTAAAAAAAGTGAAAAAATACTTTAAGTACAGAAAGTTGAAAAAGGGGAACTGAGTAAGCACTTTGAGGATAAAAGTATTAATGAAAAAAAATACTTAAAGATCTGTACAATTTGCATTTGATTCAAAGATCTTTGTGTTGTACTAAGAGTCTTTTCTACAACTTGCATTTGTCTTCATTAAAAAGTTTGACACAAAAGCAAGTAACATAGTTTGTTAGTACTTCTTATCAGATAGTTTTATAATTTTTTAAGCTATAGTTTTATAATCCTACTCATATTTCTTATGATTTTTATCCTCATAATTTTTTTTTCTCTTCTATTTTAAATAATTGTTATTTTTTAATTTACATAAAACACCAGTCTACTAAAAACACCAGTAGGTATTACTATTACAAGTAACGTCCTTTTATCTTATGAATAAAAATATGAATTCTAGTGATGATCATTTCAGTTCTTAAGAAAATGTAATTTCTTTATTTTCAGTAAACTGTTGATACAGACCCTGAAAAACTCATGAATGCAAAATTCTCCCAACTCAATCTTTTGGTGTATAAAACCAAAAGCCTCATCTGTCACCTGTTTAGAAAATCCTAAAGATAAAATCAGGTTCTAAGGGCTTTTTCCTCAAAATCAATTTTTATTTTGTATTTTATCAAAAATGTTGCTATTTTGAGACTCAATTTTAAAAATTATTCTTCTGCTGGCAGCCAAAATAACCAAAATATTCACATGCATTAAAAAAAAAAAGATCAATTCAACTCTAAACTAAGCTTGTGTTAAGAAAAACTAACAAATTTTGATAAATATTTTTTATATTTAACTAGAAATTTAGTGAAACAATAAACAATATTAAAATATTGAAATATAATCAATATGCTATAATTTATTTAATTTGACTAAAGAAGTTTTTGTTTTTGTTTTTTTTGATGAAACAACTAATTTGAAAGTTTATCACAAAGTAAAATAATCATAGATTAAAAAGGAATCTTAAATTAAAAAAAACAAAACAACAACAACAAAGACAATGAAAAACAATACAGATCACTTTTTTGCATGTCTTTTAAAGATGCTTCCTGTTCTATTCAACAACTGAGTTGGAAAGTTTTTATTATAGTCAGAATGACACATCTGTTGATTAAATCTGTTGTTCCCATTCACACCAAATTCATAGTGGAACCCTTGCTTAAAATGAGCAAGAAGTTTTGATTTGTCAATGTTTTTGAGCAATTTGTGGTATGCTGGACCATTTATATCCCTTGGCTGATGAAGATTATCACTAATAATCTTTGCCAGCCAAGATTATCACTGATAATTGTCTTCTTTGAGCTATCAAAGCTGCTTCTGCTACTCCTGGGTCAATTTTTTTAAACATTTGCATGTTCTTCCAAAACTGTAGGTCAAAGATATGGTGGAGACATGGTAAATAAAACAGCTTAGAATTCAACTTTTTTTTCTAGAATGACAGAAGCTCCATTTTTCCATCCTGAGTTGGAAGCTGTGGTATCAAATACCATACCAATGATAGATTTGTTCAACTCCCAGTCTTAAATGAGATCAAAGCTTGTCTCTGCCTGGACTAATCCTCTCCCATTCATAATTTTTGGAATGCCTAGGATGTCTTCACTTTTTGTTTATCGTTCCATAGTCTGTCTTTCCAAATGGTTTCTTCAGCGTTAATGTGGGCAATAAAAAAATAGTTTTCAAGCATTGCTACAAAATTATTTTGTTTAGTTTCATTTGATTTTTGGCCTTATCTTTTTTGAACGTTCCTGTATTCATCGTGCAATTTAGTTATTTTTTCTTTGATTTTATCTTTCCTTTGGGTTTCAATACCGGTCTTATGCCAGACTTCTAGAACTGCTTCACATATGCCAGACTTCTAGAACTGCTTCACATATGCCAGACTTCTAGAACTGCTTCACATATGCCAGACTTCTAGAACTGCTTCACATATGCCAGACTTCTAGAACTGCTTCACATATGCCAGACCTCTGGAACTGCTTCACATATTCCAGACTTCTAGAACTGCTTCACATATGCCAGACTTCTAGAACTGCTTCACATATGCCAGACTTCTAGAACTGCTTCCATCAGCAACAATTGAATTTGATTTTATTGATTTCTCAGTTTTAAATTCACAGTTCTTAAGGTGAAAAAATATTTTCAAAATATCCCCATTAGTAGGAATAATTGTTTGGCTCAGAGCATCAATAAAATTTCCTATCAACCCAATATTTTGTGACTGTTGTCTTCTCTATATTGTTGATTCAGCCATGTCTAAAGCAATCACCAATCATATACTAACAATATAGTTAAGGTATATATATGTTTTGTTCATTTACATTATAATATTTATATTATACATATAAATTGTATTCATATTAGGTAGTTGTTTAAACTGTATTAAGATAAAACTAAACACATTCAAAGGAAACAAATGTAACATTAAACCCATTTTTGGATTCAACAACGTAAAAGTATTTGCTAACAAAAGGCTGCCAACTATAATTTAAAAGGATACATTAAAAACCTGAACAATCTAATAAAACACCCACACTTAACAACAGTCAACTTGTCAATGGAGTGTAGCATGAGGGGATTGAGTTAAGATGTCAATTCATGTTATAACACGATTTTGCAACATACAATCCTGTTAATTACTATACAATTCACTAACAACATAATATATATATTCAACTTACCATTAATTTTGTTGGTATATATGTTTGTTTAGTGTTTACCAACTTAAAATGTATGGTATAAAAAATTACATTAAATATAGGCTTTTATATGGTAAAAAACCATAAAAATACATAAATTCTATTATTTCTAGCGCATGTTGGCAACCTTAAACGTTAATTCAGGCTTAAAAAAATTTAACAATATGTTTATATAAACAATAGAAATGGGAAAATTGCCAGGGGGGCAGAAAGAATTTCTCCATTAAATTACGGAACGTCCTAATTATCAGTGTTGATCTCACAATAACAGCAAGGATGTTTTAAAGCATGTAGTTGGATTTCACAAAGAATGTTATTAGCTCCCAAATCACAAACAATGACTGCCTTGACCTTTTCCAACTGATGTTGATATTTTTCTGTGATATCCTCAATGCTAATGATGAAAAAGTTTCTTCCCTCTATACAGTCAAACTTCCCAAGTCAAATTTTGGAAATAATCATTTTAGTTTTTCTTTTTCTTGATTAGAGAATGAGACTTCAGAACATGGCAGATAAATTCATCAAGATCTTTCCAAAGAACAACAGACTTCTTTTCTGAATTTTCTTTGCTGTCAGAACATTTTGGCACATTAAGAATTCCTCTAATAATTTCATGCAATTGAAAAGGGATTCTGAAAGAAGGTCTAAACTCCAATTTGTATGAACTTATTTAGACAAGATGCGAGTTTCCTTGATTTGGTGTTTAACAACTTTGTCACCTGTTGTGTGCTTTTCAAATTAAAGATGATTTTTTTTAAAATTTTGCGTCTTTATCTTTTTGTATGGCAGAACTAAAAAGTATTCAAAGTTTTGTATTTGCTTGCTATGTTTTCTTTCTCTACAGTTGCTTAAAGGTGATTAACAACCTGGGATAATTTTCAGGTTTTATAAAAGCAAATATTGGACCTAACAGAAAAGAATATTCAATTTCCTGGATGTTAAAAAATGATTTCTTCTTACATATCATCAAAGTATAGAAATTTGATATTCATTTTAAGTAGTCATTCAAAAAAACCTGTTTCATTCAATTTTATTCCTTAAAGTGGTGGTTTTTTTTTTTTACGCAAATATTAAATTACTTTAACATTTTATCTCTTAAGACATTTTATTGGTATGAAAAAGTATTATATAGAATGGACTGCTAAAAAATAAGGGTAACTTTTAATAAAATTCTGATGAAATAAAAATATTTTAACAAAATTTTTTAATAAAAAGCCCTGATTTCAAGTTAAGGATTTTCTGAATAAGTGAAGTTTTACAAAAAGATTTAAGTAGAAGAATTTTGTCTATATTATGAGTTTTTCAGGGTGTTTGATATTTACACAAACAGAAACTTTAAAAATCAAGTAGTGTGCCATTTGTAAAAACCGTAATTCATGACATGTAAATAAAATCTTTTCTGCAGTAAGGTGAATCATAAATTACAGTTTTTACAAACGACATTTTTTGTAGTTTTACAATTGCTAGAAACTTTACTGATGCAAATGCAAATTGTTACCAAATTTAAAAGAATTTGTTTTGAAAATGTTTAGGTGGACGAGGAGGAAGAGGTGCTTTTGGTAGAGGTGGAGGGACTTTTCAAAGGTATTGTAAATGTTTTAATCTTTTAAAACTTATAATTGAAAAACACTGAGGAAAATATGGTTACATTTTTGACTTTTTTCAAGTTTTTACCCCTACCTAATAGCTAGTTCTATAAATTTTGTTCTGAAGCAGGTTTTAAAAAATGATCTGTTTTATGAGAAAACTAAAATAAGTCATAGAAACCACTGAATTTGTTATGAGTCTGTAAAAAAAGCATGACAAAAATTTTTATAACGCTGGTTTCTATATTTGCAATGATAATTTATTTGATGGTTAACTTTAATAGTTAGAGCAAGCTTTCTTATTGTTTGTTTAAAAAACTGGTTACAAATGCCCAAGGGTTGTGTAAAATGCAGCTAGTTATTACAAAGTTATCTACCTCTAGTTTCTTAGCTATAGAATGGCTTAGCTAGTATATTGTTGAGGATTTTAAAGTAATATTTGCAGTTACAGCAAGATTCTTTAAATGTAAATTGTGAAAATATAGTTTATAAAAACAGATTATTTAATGATAGTTAAATTTGTAAGTAATAAGTTACAAATTAATAAGTAAATAAATGGAAGCTGTCTAAACTTTCTTTTTCAAAATTAAAATTCTAAAAGAACCTAATCTAAAACTGTGAATCTTATTAATTTTTGATCACTGTTAATTGATTTCCATTTGATTAATATCTTGTCAGGTCTTGTTTGAGCTTTTCTCAGTCCAATTTCTTGAGTTTTTTTTAGTTCAATAATTCACTATTTCAGTTCTTATGATTAAAAGCAAATCAAATTTAAAAAAAACAAGAACATAAGTAGACTTTGTAAAATTGTTCTTATATATTTTTTCATACAATTTTTATTTTCTATTGTCTAAAAAATTTTAAAATTAAGCTGTAAATTTTATTTTTAACTTATGTTTCTTGAAACTTTTAAATTCTTTCTTTGATAAAAAGCATGTAAACTACAACAAAGAAAGTAAGATAGTATGTGCAAAGAATGTAGCTATAATTCATTAACAAAGACAGTTGCTATACACGTAGCAACTAAAAATAAGCTTTCATTAAATGGCTAGTGTATAAGAAAGTTGGAGAGTATACTATTAATTTAAAGTACTCAGTTTGCATTCTTTATGTTAACTTTGTAAGAGTTTTAAAATGTATGGATTGAAGGTACTACTAATTATTGTCAGTCTTGTGATTGGTATTGTCTTAAATGAACAGCACAAAATATTCATGAATAAACATATCAAAGAAAAAGGTTTAAACCAATCAGTAGAGAAAATTAAAGAACTGGCTAACTTGTTATTATTGGTAGTTAGACAATTATGTCAAAGATGACACCAATAAATAATTTAACACAAAATGAAAATTTCAAATTTCTTTTATATCAAAAGAACTTTTTTGATGCAATAGGAGAAAAAGTATGGTTAGAACTAGGTTAAACACTGAAAGTATTGATTTTTTCCTGCATAGTATTTGATAATACAATGGATGATTCTTATAATAATAGGTGTATTTTGTGCAAAACCTAAGTGAGCAATTGTTCTCAGATTCACAGAATTGATGCATGTTAAGGCAAAACAAATAAAAACATGTCTCTCAAACTTGAGAAAAGTAGGTTTGTATGTCTGGGCAGTGGCAAAGTTAGATGAGAGTAAATGTTAGAGATGTAAAAACTACTTAAATATTAAATTTTGTTACAAACACTCATCTCAGATATTTGCTGCTTTCTAGCTATGCCACTGTCTTAGATATCATCACCACTTGGATGTTTTAAAAACTGTTCACTTTAAAAGTTTTTACTTTGTAAAGTTTTAAATCCAGATTTAAATACAAAAATTTCTAATTACTTTTACAAAATTGATGTTTTCATTTAAGTGGGAAATTTTTTGGAAAAAAAAAAACGAACATTCCTTCAATTCCATGTGAAGGAAAATTTCAGCTTGTTTATTATATAAAAATTATCTTGTTCAGAATTTCTCAACTACATTAACAAGATGATGCAATTGGGAGCAGGTGGTGCACCATTATGATGCACCATTATGATGCACCATTATGATGCACCATTATGATGCACCATTATGATGCATCATTATGATGCACCATTATGATGCATTTAACAGTATTAAAATTATATTCCATAAAGATATTTACTGGTTTCTGACTGATCCATCACTTTGAAGTTAGAATGCACCATAAAAGATGATTTAAAAGAAACATTTTTCTAATAACTTCAATTTTATACAAACACTCTCCAAAGAGATTATGAAAATATTTTGAGGTTTATAGTAATATTAAACAGTCTATAATCTTTTGCTGCACTGATGTTAAGCATCCAGTTTGATCTAACAGCTGTTTTTTGATAGTGCATAAAGTTGTAAATTTGAAAAATGTTCTTGTTATATTTTATAACTATATTCTCCACTTAAAAAGCCTATGTGTAGACCAATATTTTTGCTAAATGTATAAAATTCTCAGGTTACTTAAAAAGTTAAAACCCAACCAAAATCCTTGTAAATATTAAGTTTTGAAATATAGTTTTTGAGATTTACTAAAATTTTCTATATTTTTCAATAACAGCATTATGATTTTTAATTTGAATAACATTTTCAACTTCACTACATTTATAAAATTAAGAAAATAACGATGACTAATAGAACTTTAAATATTGAATATATAAAGAATATCTGATTGGTTGTAAAATAATGAATTAATAAAGAACTAAGTTTTTAATACTATACTGCCCTATGGTTGAACTCTCTTGACAACTGAATTTTACTAGTAACATTTTTATTTTAAATTATGGTAAGTTTAGTTATATCAAATCAATAATGTCCTTCATTTAGTGCATCAAGACAAAATAAACATGGGGTTGTAAAAGGAGGTATGTCTCGCACACAAAAGTTGCGGAAATCAGAAAATGGAGTTCTGAGTGAAGGTATTTTTAAGTTTTAAGAAAAAAAGTTGATGTTCAATAAAACCTTTTATGTTTATATGGTTTTTTTTAACCAACTTTATTATTTCAGAGGAGTCATGGGATGTTGAGGCAAAAGGAATGGATGATGATGGCAAAGGTTTTTTTTTTTATAAGAATTTACTTTCCAAGTTTCTTGTGAACAAAAATAATATAAAAATTCTTCTTTTTTTTTTTTTTTTTAAACAATTAAGTTCACAAGAACTTGCACTAGTATAGGAGCTTTTTAGGAATAAAAGAATTGATTGATGAAATATATTTTATTATTTTCCAAAATAAGTTAATAAAACTTTCAAATATTTTTTAGATTATAAAATTTATATTTTTGGGTTATACATTAATATTATTTGAGTCGTAATTATTCTTGTTAAAGATTGGTCTGGTTCAGTTAATGATTTTATCCCAGTTTCAACGGATTACACAAATGATGATTGGTCAAAGGTATTTTAATTATATGATTTTAACCTCTAAACATGGTGTTTGTGAATTATTCACTATAATTACATTTTATAATTACATTTTATAATTACATTTTAGGCAGAGTCATCTCAGCCAACTGAATCTTTGGTTCCAAACGACCATAGTTGGTCACAAGTAAATGGCCAGGATTCTACTCACTGGAATGCTTCAGCTCTAGCATCAATTAATGATGAGAAATATGTTCCGGAGAAGTATTTGTTTTCATTAGTACTTACCTTTATGATGAAGTTATAAGCAATTGTTATATTTTTCATTTTTATACGAATTTATTTATATGAAAATTTTTCAACAGTTTTAACATTTCTTCTTATGTTTGGAAATTTCTAAGTTTTCATAAAATAATCTGATTTAAAAAATCATTTGTAATCAGTTATGACAAATACTTTGTTTTAGTATTGATGCAGCAATTATTTGTTCCATTCCACCATCATCAACTTGTGGAGAAGTTACATCATATCAGCATACAAATGATATATCTCGTTACATTACTGCTGCTGCTAGTAACCAATTTCCTTCCAGTCACCATGAAGGAGGTTTAGTAGTAACATCTTTAAATGATAGGGTTTTTTCTCAAGCAATGTCTTCTCTACCAGAGTCTAGCCATCGAATGCTTTCTTCTATGCCTGTTGTCTCAGGGGTGACAGAAAGTCACAAGCTTGAGCAAGAACAATTGCAGACTCCTAAACAACCTCAATCCCTTCAAACACGTTCCCAAAAACCTAAAAAGGCACATGTTAAGTACAGCCTAATTCCATCTCAACCAGTTGTTATGCCCCGAACAGCACACATGGTAGCTGATATTGAAGAGCAGCTTATAGGATTGGAATTTGGTAGCGGACCAATAAGCCCTGGAAAATCAAAGATATCTGAAAAATCATCGCTTCCTTTGACTTTAAGGTTTAATTTCTTCCTTTTTAAAAGTTTTCTTGATGTGCAGTTGTTTTATTACAATTTTATTTCAGCACATGGCAATATTATTTAAAGATTTAAATAAAAATCTTGAAACAAAAGTATTTATACAAATAAATGGCTATATAAATATTATTTTAGTGCTTCATCTACAGAAAATATTTTGATAGACACCAGACATTCTAAAGCAGAAACTATTTCTACTTCATTATCGCAGCAACGAGTTTCTTCTTCCCAACTAGAAACACTTGTTAACCCAAAAGCTGATGTTCCAAAAACTCCACCTGGTTTTAAACCAATAACTCAACAGAATTATTCTAACTCTCCAGCCCGAAGCTTATCTCACATGGTTAGTTTTTATTCTAAAAAGTTTGGTTTAAATATCTGAAGTTCTAATCAGATTTCTGAATGAGATTGAAGTTTTAAATCTGTCTGATAATATTTAAGTCATTCACAAAGTGTTATTTGAAATTTAAGATAACTATTACATAAGTTTAAGATATTATCGTTAAATTACATAAAATCCCTCATGGTGTGCTTCTTGTTGGACTAGAGTCTTTGGCTAACTATAGCTGTAAATCATAGTTGTTTTTTTTTTGAGTATTTTTTGGAAATTTCTTGTTAGTTTTTTGTTACACTGGTTTTTAGGTTCCAGAGTCGATTCCATTTTCTTTGTCTTCTGACAGTGATACAACACCTTTAACTGTTTTTTCTCGTAATGGACCATTAGCTCCTAATGTAGCTGAACAATCATCACTTGGGTCAAATTTTAAAACCAATGATGTATATCAGCGAGAGCCTAGTCTGGTACCATCCAAATCACTTCAGGAGCAAAATATTTTGGCTGAGCAGCAGTATTTAGTTGGAAATTTTGTACACACTGGACAAGACCATCGTGATAGAGAGCAAACAATAACAGAACAAAGAGCATTTGGAAATGTCAAATCTTTAACAAAGCAAAGTCAGTTAGTCTTAATGGAGGAGCTATCTCGGGCAAATCTTACGGCTGAGTTTTCAGATAAGGCTTTATCAGATCAAATAATGGCAATGGGTGATGTTTCAATAAAGAAAGTTCATCCTAATTCTGTTAGTGATTTTTTAAATTATTACTCTTATATGCTATATTTATGCTACTGTTAAGATCATGTTACTAAGTCCTTATATATAACTTTTCCTGCTAAAAAAAACCTTTTGTAAATATCGTAGTCTAAGAAAAATTAAAATAAGTTTTTATTTAGAATATTAACAATTCACTAAAGTCTACATCTAGTATACCTGTACCTCCTGGTGTTCTCCCTCAATCTTCATATTCAACCTCAGCATTATCCAGCGAAATGCTTGATCTTGCTTCAGTTACAAGTATTCAAGCATCTTCAAAGCTTCAAGGTTTTCTATTCTTTTATTGAAAGTTTGAATTTTTTTGTTAAATTTAACAATGATTTACTGTAACATCTCAAAATGCATCAAAGGAAGTTTAATTTTTTTTAAGTTGCTCTACACTGCTTTTAACTTTACTTACATTCTTTTTTATTCTGTTAGGGAAATGATGATTATTTTTTTTAGATGAGACTGTTGTTGGTTCACACTCTATACACCCTCATTTAAATATATATTCTGGAGTTCAACCAGGAATGCTACCTACTTATCAGGTATATATTTACTATAATTTCCTATGGCTTTTTAGAAAACTTCAGAGTTATCAATAATAATCTATTTATCATAAAGATAACAAGTTTTCTTTATATTCTTTTCTTTAGCATCAGCCAATACATAGTTACAACTTTGAGGAGCTTTTGCAAATGCAAAGAATGCCAGTAAAAAAAATAATTTTAATTTGATTTTTTTTGAATTTATGTAAAGCATTATTGTTTTTAGATAAAAAGAAAATATTTTTTTCTCCAATATTTCTTTATATGACATTTCATGGAATTTCTTTTTGGGGACATTTTTGAAAATTTAAAAAATTAATTCAATTTTCCTCTTTTTAATTTAGTATTCCTATATGCTGTTTAATTTAGTATTCCTATATGCTGTTTCTTTGTTTCTAAATTTATTCTTTTTTTTTTTCTTTTTTTTTTTTTAAAAAAAATAAAAACATAAACTTTGATGAAGTTAATGTTTGTTGTTGATATTTTTCATTTATTTTAATGATAATCAGTAAAAAAATCTAATTTGTTTGCAATATTATTTGTTATTGTAACATTAAAGTTTATAGAGAAGTACAATATGAAACTGCCAAGTTAACTTTTTTTCAATCAATACTCATGGTATTTTTAACAAATAAACATCTTTATTTATAAGAGTTGTTGCTTAGGCAGGACAAAAATTTTCATTGACATCTATCAAAAAAGCAATAACATGTTTTGAATTTGAATTAAAGAAGGTAGAAAATACTAAATAATTCATGGACTGTTCAAACTTTGTTATTAATATATAATAACTTTATTTAGGTGCTTCTACTGACTACAGCTATCTTGTCATGTGATTTTCATATGATCATGACTGAGCTGTTCTCAGTGAGCTCCAGTCCCTTTTTAGTGTAGAAAGAAAAGAAAAAAGAAAAATAGTTTTTATAGTGTCTCAACAAAATAAATTTTACAAATTTCAATCTTTTGTGAAAATAGTGTAATTTTTTCTTTATAAAACTTTATTCAATTTTTTAACATGTTAAAGATTATTTTTCAAAAGATTATGAAATAGTAACAAGGTTATATGACATACAAATATTTACATACTAAAATACATAAATATAAACTTGATAGATTTAGAAGTCATTTTAAGTCATTGAATAACAATGAATTGTTCATTGTAATGTCATTAGAAGAACTAATGTCTAAATCTATTTACTCTGTAAATTTCACCAATTCATTTGTTTTCAACAGTCTGGTCCTATGTGTTTTGCATTGGTTGCATTAGGTCTGCTAGTGTATGCACTGTTATTGTTTTTTGCATTTTTGTTATTACTATCATACTTTTCTTCGAATCTGTCTCCTATTTTTCCCAGCAATAATCCAACTATACGACAAGCTATTGTTTCATCTGTTCCCAACCTATTGTTGTTGGGATTTAGACGGTTTAATATTTGGTTGAAGTCAATATCTTCAGGGTTCATTTTAAATGAATCAACAAAAGTGAGTATCTCTTTTGGGATGATCATTTGCGCTAGAAGATGTTTAATATTGCTGATGTTTAATATAGTTAAGATGACACCTGCAAAAATTGTGACAGAAATTCAAATTCTTTTCAGTTGTTTTTTTAAATGTCACTTGTATTCATCCAAAGATTGCAATCAACTATAATCTGATCTTAAAACATACAAAGAGTAGTATTAGCTTCTCATCAAGTAATGTGTCTTTATAAAATATATTTTATTACTCCAATACATTTTCTATTTGCTGTTGTGCTCCTAAAATATCAAAAACTGTGCTCATTACAGAGGTTTTAGCAGCTAGTCTATATTACAGATAAAGTATTAGCTTAGTAGTCTACTTAATGTGCCCTGGAAGCATGTTTGAAAATAACCTAGACAAAAAAATTTTAATTTTATTGGGTGACTTGTGAAAGTTAAAAAAATTAGTTATAAAAAAAAGTATACAAAAAAACTTTTTTATTTTCTTTCATAAAATTAAAACTGGCACTTACATTTAGAATGTTCTATTTCTGCTGCTTTTCTTTTTGATATGTATCAGTGTCCATGTGTTCTTCTTATATTGTGACAACATTGAAAGTTAGATCAATAATTTGTCTCAGGTCAGGGGGTTATAACAATTTCATGTTGAACTAATTTTGTTATCTTAAATGAAGCATATAAAACCTCCACACATTATATATTTTGCATCACAACATATTTTGCACATATAACATATTATATATATAACATATTTTGCATTAGATCTTTTGCATCCATTGCATACTATGCAAACTATTTTTTCTATTTATTGTTTTCATTTTTATCCAAAAAAAAATTATGATTCATATGATCTGAATTTGCTCTTAATAACCCCCTGATTTTTTAATTTATATATACTGTATACAGTATTCAACTCAATTATTTGTAAAGTGATATAAATATTCAATATATTATTTATACTGATTTACACTCACCCTGCATAAAAACAAGAGTTATTCTATGTTTCTTTTTTGGAATGTGTGCTGTTTTTGATTTAAAATGATGATGTAATTCATCAAAGATTGTGATTTGCAAGTCATGTAGTTTACAGTTGAAATTGTATAATTTACGTTTATTTATTTAAAAAGTAGTGAAGAGGTCTTTTTATAGCCCATTTTATACATGGAAAAAAAAGTCTTCAAAAAGAATTGCAACCTTTTGCTTCTAAAAAAGAAAAAAAACCAAATTGAAAGAATTATTTTTATAAAAAAATCAAATTGAAAGATATTTTTCTAAGCTATAATAATCATAAAGATCAATGTAAGATGTTTGCTAATAGTATTACCTTATTTCTACTGTAAAACTTTTGTTACCTTATTGTTATTAATATAACCTTATTTGTTGTTACCTTATGATTGTTAGAGAATTATACTATACAATACCCTATTGTTTAACATATTGATAAAACCACCAAAAGTAACTAATTAAAATAGTTTGTACATAATAATAATGACAAAAATAAAAAAAGACAAGGTTTTACAAGTTACAGCAACAACACTGAAAGTGTTCACTAGAAGCAATATATATAAACTTTTGTTTTTATCATCTCTTTAGTCTCAATTTCAACCCTATGATGTTCCAATCTTCCAGGCTGCTCTTGGTACCTCAACAAGGGATGGGTTACAAGCATACCAAGGCATGAGCGATTTTTGTTATACCTAAGATAAATACCAGTAACGTTATAAAACTCTAATAACGTTTCGTTACAATTTTTTTTTTTTTAATAGGTAACGACTCAAAGTTTTCTCTTACAAGCACCGATGACGCTGGTAACGTAGCACAAGGTATTCACTATTTGGACTTTTGATAAAATCAAAGTTGAAGTTGTAACTTTAAAATCAGTTGAGAAGAAGTTCTTATTGCATTAATGAACTATTTTTAGTTGGACTTAAGTAATTATTTAACAAACTATTTTGCAATGGATTATATCTTAAATTGGATTTTTTCTTAAGCAAATCCACATATGGCTACTGGTAATATAACAGCCCACCAACAAGCAGCTTATTTAGCTGGTCAGCTTCCGTTTGGTTATGCTTACGCCTATCAACCTGGTATGATGGCTCAAGGTTATCATCCATCAGTTTACCAAGTAATTATTTATTTGATAAATTACCTTAAATTTCTCTAGTTTTTTTGTTCCTAAATTTTTAACTCGTTTTCTTTAAGGTAGCGCAAACAAAACCTGTAACTGCGCAGTTTCCATCCCAGTATCAGTCACAGCAAAGCGGATATGCGTCAAGCAAATTTACAGGTACTAAATTTTCGGTAACGGTTATTTAAAGAAATCTTCACCCTAAAATTGTCACTTTCAAAATGCAAATGTGTGTAAAATTGAATCATTGTTTGTGTCACTTTTTTGTATGTTGTTTTTAGATTTAATAGAGTTTTTTTATTTGCGTTTTTCAGTAAACTTATCATTTTGTGCTTCTTGATAATAGCAACAATTGTAACAATTGTATTATAGCAACAAGCAGCTCCAGCCATTCTCCTTCACAGACGGTTTTTAAAAGCCAGGTATGTTAGAGCTTTGTTTTGTTCTGGTACATTCTGCTAAACGATTTGTTTTTACCCATCCTAAATGCAACACAAGCGCAAGTTACAACAAGGGGGTAAAGCATTGAAATATTGAGAACAACAGCACATTAGTGCAACGCCCTTAATCTTCCTTTACTGTCAAAAGTCAACAAAGTAGCGTTCGATTATATCATTTGTTGAATTTACTCAAAAGTTAAGTTTTACATATTCTTTCATGTGTGTGGTGTGTGTGGTTATTGAAAAGTTAAATTTTTGATTTCTTCAATCTTCAGTATAATCAAGAGCCGACAAAAGGTTTCCATAGCAACCAAGTAGCAAACTTAAGTTCACAACACGGCCTGCATATTCATAACCAGAACCCTCAACACTTGAGCAATGTGAACCATTACATGATGCCGCAACATAGTGGCCAGGTACTGGGTGTTTTTGTGAAACGTTCGGTAAATAAAAATATTTGTATTGAAAAGGATCGGTAACAGACTGTTTCCTTTTTCTACTCAAAAGAATATCTTCATAAAACTCACAATACACACGCGTAAACATGTTATCAATCTTTAACATGTTAACGTGTATGTGCTAATTGTTGCCGTTCTCTGATTGGTTTAGTACAGTAATGTTACCGTGAACTGAAAACAGAGAGAATAAATATAAAATTTGTTTTAATTTCAACATCTCGATTAGAAAATAACTCGCTTTTTAATCACATTTTTTGTCTCTAAATAATCACATTTTTATTCTCTAAATATTATTTTTCCCTCTAATAGCCTCAATGTTATTTCCCAGGCAAGCCATTTGGGAAACCTCCAGCAACAGCTGGACACAGCTACACATCGTGGGTCTGTTCACCAGGTGTCGTTTAGTACAAACGCCAGCCAAAAAAAAGACCTCAAAGGAAGCTACCAATCATTTTGGCCCGGTAATAGGTAAAGACTGGTCGGATATAACCGAAGCAAAATAGCGACCTGATGATGGTCAATTAATTAAGCGAATCGTATCTCGATACGCATCCTCTTACGATCGTTAATCGCTGGTTTTTTATGATCGCATTGTGTTCTTGCATCTTTCAGCAGTGTATATTTTATTCGCTGGTTTTAAAATTATCATTTTTGTTGCGTGAAAGAATATAATATACATTTCGTTCAACCGGTTGTTTTTATACGTGAAAGGATATAAATATTTCGTTCAACTGGTTGTTTTTGCTGATATTTTTAAGTTATAAGGAAATTATGTTTAGGATTTTATATTACGTCAGCGAGAATGATTTTGAGATGCGATTTGTATGCCATTTGTAATTCATATTTCGTACAACTTAAGTAATAGAAACAAGAATTTTCAAAAAAAGTATGAGAAAAACTTGCACTTAAACTTAACCTGGTTGTTAATAGAAAAGTTTATCTTTCTTCAATTTTTTTCATTTTAATAGTTTGATAAATACAGTTGCAGGTTTATCTTGTGAAGCCACTAACATGGTTATTAAGTCATGATTCGAGAAATGTAATTAAAGAATTTCTTTGATATTTTGTAGTGAACGAATCCGTGATGACTTGCCGAGTTACGATTATCTGATTACAGTTTTTTCACATAATCCTTTGAAATTTATTTCTTACTCTCTCCAGACTTGATAGATCATGATTGTTGCTGAAAGCTCTAAAAACTAAAAGCTACTGATCGCGTTCTTTTTTGTTTATGACGCAAAAAATTTTCATAGAAAAAGCGCACTGTGGACGGGGATTATCCTGTGAGAAATGAAACCATGTATTCTTTTAATTTTTTAACATTTGGAGATTTAGGCCTACTCTAAAACTGTTTGGAGTATTTGTAATATTAAATTACCACTAACAATAATATTGAAACCGAGAAAAAGTATTCTTTGAGCATCAGATCATTGCGTAGTGGCTATTTCGGACCTTTTATCTGTGAATTGGAAAATTTTTCAAAAAAGAAGAAACACCCTAAAATGAGGTGGTTCTTCGGGGAGGAGAAGAAACTGATTAGCCAATAACATTTGAAAAGGCAACGTTTATTCTATTGTATATCAAAAGTATCACTCTTCTTTATAAGTTTCTGTCATGCACAATTTTCCGAACGTTAATCTTGATATTAACTTCCGATCAGTAATGAACGATAAACTAATGTCAACAAACTACAACTTGGTCCAACTAATCAAAATAGTTTTTGTCATCTACCAAATATTCTAAAATATAGTTTTTAAATATTGATGTCAACTAAATCAAAACGTAGCGCATCCGAACACAATATTGTTTCCGTCTTCACCTTCATGAATGTCGTCAGTACTTCCATTCAGTGAAACTATTTTGAGGCATCCATTAAAAAAACGCGACGACGAACCGGGTTTGAAAATACCACCTAAAAAGATTATAAGTAAATATCGTGAAATGCGTTTGAGATATTTAGTAAACACCCCAGAGTTTACGATTTATAGATAAAAAAAAAACATTCCCCCGAAACTTACTCTTGATTCCGCCGATATACATGAAACCATTGATTATTCCGCTATTATTAACATCAGTTTGTCCTCCGCCGTAGACGAGAATGTTGTCGACTGCAATAGTCACACTTTGACCAGATTTAACCACCTTAATAGTGTGCCACTTTTGATCACATAAGTAAAACGACGTGTCCGATGACTTGTCAGTCCACTCGAAAACTTGACCGCTTTTAAAAAGATTGGCTTTGTATCGGAAAACAACCTTCGTATTTAATATAATAGACTATTTTTATTTAATATAATTATTTTTAATTTTTATCACAGCTTATAAATGAACGTAGGAATGAATTACTAAATGATTGAAATACAATAAAAATGAAATAAGACAAAAAAATTTTTGTGAAAATTTTACAAATCTTTCAAATGTAAATTGAAAAACAAACTTTACCTTTCCATCATTAAGTTCAAGCAGAGCATAAGAGCCATAATCTCCTCCTTTAAAAATACATAACAAAGAAAAATATCAAACGATCGACTGGTAAATAAACAAGCATTATATCAATAATAAAAATTAATTTTGGATACTACTCTCGCAGACCTAAGAATCTCTTGTAATCTTTTCGAGATTATTTTCACGCTAGAACCGGGAATCATTTTTCACAACACATCATTGGTATAATCAATTAAGATGAAAGAAAACTTACTTAAATGATTTCACCAACCCTTCTAGCCCTCCCCATACCCACAACCCTGATATATTTTTATTTATCTTCGTTTATTGACTCGTTTATTTTATTTTACATTCGTTTATGAAGAATATTCTGTAAAAGTAACATCGAAAATTTCTATTGGCATAATAAGAAAGTACACACCAACACCCTGAGGCGTTTGCTTAGAGTAGATGTAGAAGAGCAGCCCAGAACGCTGGTAAGTCCGAAACTGTATTACCATCTCAAAATTGGTGTCCAACTGAAATGTCGAGTCTATAAAAGAAAACGCGAAGGAAGAAATACTTGTTTTACTTTTTCCAAGCAAAATAGCATCATTTTAATGTTATTATAACATTTTAATATTATTATAACAGCATTTTTAGTATTAGTTATAACAATAAAAAGATTAAGCAAATTTTAAAATTTAATCAAAATCAAAATAAAAATTTAAAATAATTTTAAAATCAAATTTAAAATAATAATTTAAAAAAATTAATATTTACTATATTCACGTACCATAAAAGACCCACGAGTCGTTGCCGTTAAAGTAAACTCCAGGTTCAACGTTAGAATAGCACGGGACAGTTCCAGTTTGTGTTCCACCAAGATCTGGCTTCGTGAAATCAATAGGATACGTTTCAAACCCAGAAGAGATTTCAAACTTTTGAAAACAACCAGCAAACCCATATTTCCGCATTACAAAATTTTGAGCATTAACACTGTTCGGTATACCACCAATATACAACGGAGTTTTTAACGTCATCATAGAAGCAGCATTGCTTTGACGATCATTTTTGTATTCCATGGTGTCGGGAATAAGCATGGCACCGAACTGATAGATCCGTAATAAGTACACCTAAAATATATCACATAAATTCCGTGAATTCAGTAAGATCCCCTTGAAAAGTTAAGTCTTTTTTTTTTCATTCACTCACCTTGTATACTTTACCATCGTTTGCGTAGTTGGTCGTGTTGGCTGTATCTATAGAAACCTTATCGTCGCCATTAGAAAACTCATATCTGAGTTGACCGTTTATGAGTTCTAAAGAAACATACTGCGTAGGGTTTGTTTCACTGTCTGCAATATAAAAGATGATACCGTCCGATAGCATAGCTTTGAAGGTCATCGTGATCACAAAACTAGAAAGTTATAAGATTCAGACTCATGAGTAGGCTGCTGATTTGATTACAGAAGAAAAAAAAATTCTAGTTTTAAAATGTATTTGTGAACTACATGGTCTCCATAGAGTTTTAGAAATAAAATTCCAGGATATCCAGGACTTTTATTTTGATTTTTCAGGACTATGACTGTAAATTTTACTTAAGTAATATTTAATTGAACTTAATAGAATATATGTACATATTCTATACATAAATACACACAGATGTGTGTGTGTGTGTGTGTGTGTGTGTGTGTGTGTGTGTGTGTGTGTGTGTGTGTGTGTGTGTGTGTGTGTGTGTGTGTATATGTATGTATTATGTATGTATTCAGTATTTTAAATAAATTAATGAAATTAGAAAATAGATATTCTATGAAACTTTAGTATAAAATTTTTTTATTTTTCAATATTAAATTTTTTCCAGGACACTCAAGGACAGTTGTAGAAATCCAGGACAATTCAGAAATGTGGACACCATGAAACTAGCAATAATCACCTGCTAGAAAAATATTTCTGCAGAGTTTCAAGGCTCAATTTATAACCAATGTATGTTTGATAACCATCCCAAGGTGCAGCTCCGAATTGAACAGGCTGTGGATCTGGAGCATATAGGTAATCTGGAAATGATGCTGCGCATGATGGCAAAGGTTGAGGCGAATTAAGACCTGGTGTTATTCCAGCATAAGAAACACCACTAGATAAGGAAGTTAAGAAATTCTGTTCTCTAAAATAAACATAAAATTCGCAAAAGTGAATTAAGATTTGAACGCCATTTAATGAGACATTTAAAAATTTTTCAAATGTAGCAAGCATAAGTTTAAAAATTTAAGTGTCTTACACTCGATTAATTAAAAATGTATAAAAGTCAATTGCTAAAGATGCAATAGTTGGTAGAGGCAGATCAACCGAAACACCAGTCGGAATTCCTCCAACGTAAATAACCCCCATGCCTATTTTAGTTGCTAAAGAATTTCCAAACCAACCGAGATACAAAATTTCTCCATCTACTTGAACTTGGAAACTAATGCAAAAAAAATATTTATTATTAACTTTAAGATAAAACTATTTTTACTTTTTATTATTTGTTTAATAAAAATAAATCTTTTCATTTTTTTTGTACAATATTTTTTACATATTTAGTAGTTATTGGTTATAGATAATAGATTATAGCCCACAATTTCACCTATTTGACATCGTTTTCTGATCAACATTAAGGGTGGCCCAGTGAAAAATAAAACCGCGTCCCACATGGGTACTGTGTGGGTTTCGTGTGGGATTGATGGGATTTACGTGGGACGGATTTTCCCGTGTGGTATCCGTATGGAAATTTGTCACTTTAAACCCATGTGGGTACTCCCACATGGGTTACATGTGGGAACCATATGGTATTTACTTACATGGGAAATCCCACGTGGGTTTCTTGTGGGATTTACATGGGAATTATAGTTCTCATGTAAATACCCACAAGAAACCCACGTTTTATCCCACAAGAAACGTTAATCGATACCAGGGTCGTTAAATCTCACAAGAAACGTTAAATCCCACAAGAAATGTTAAATCCCACGTTAAATCCCACAAGAAATGTTAAATCTCACGTTAAATCCCACAAGAAATGTTAAATCCCACGTTAAATCCAACCAGAAACCCACGTTCCCACGTAAATCCTGCAAGAAACCCACAAGAAACCTTTCAAATTATAATTTGAAAGCTAGAAACTAAAAAAAAAAATTTTAGTTTTAAAATCGACATTGCGGCGAGGTTGCATTTCTATTGTGTAAAGATATTTTATACTATTTTAGAGAATGGCAAGCAAGTATGTAAGTACCACGAATAATGTTTATCTTTCTTTATAGAAATAAGATTAAAATTTGTGCAAATTAACGTATTATTAGGATAATATAATAGTTATTTGAATATAGTTCTTGAGTATATTATCTGCAAACAATTAATTGATGCAAGTTTAAATGTTGTCAAAAACCAAGCATGCATGCATGGGACACTGCAGTGTCCCACAAAGAAATGCAGATATGGAGGTTAAAGAATTTCCAATTTTCTTTATTAAAAAAAAGAAAAAAATAGGGGGAGATGGGTTTTTGTAACTTTTTTTAGGCTCTTAAACTTTTAACTTTAGATATAATAAGGTCCTTAAGACTTCAGGGACTTACGAACTACATTGAGGAACAAAAACAGAGTATTTATAGAAACTTTTCTATTTTTAATCTGGAGTACAACAGTGTTATTGGGAATAAAGACACTGGGTCCAGTTTTTAAAGTAATATGATCTAAAGTTATATATAAATAAAATAATATGATTCAAAATGCATATAGTTATACGTATAACCTGATATCCTGATAGTTAGCTATATGTAGAACTAGTCATACATATAATTTATTATATAAACTTGTTTTTTAAGGTTATGCTTGAACAAATTAGTACCAATTAATTTAAATTCAATTTTTGGTTAAAGTTCAAATTAAACTTCTTATTTGTTCATTGTTTTTTTCACTATTTTTTATTTATTTGTTCAAATTTGTTAATTAGTACTAGTTCTTAATCAGTAAGAATGTTTATTATTGTTGAACATGATATGTAATACATGTCATATACAAAAATGATGCAATGAATACTTTTTTCTCTTTTACTCTTTTTAAATGATCTTAAATAATGTCAGTTATTTTTAATAATGTGAGGTTTTACATTATATTTTATAGGAGTCACAAAGGAAATATTATTTCGTCAATAAAGTTAGAAAAAGTGAAGATAATATGCCTTTTGACTGCTCTGCAGATTTACCTACTACATCTCAAGTTGACGATTCTGCTGTTGATTTTACAAATGAGGCAACTCACTATGAAAATACTGAAAAGTTTATTTTTTCAAATGATGAAGATTTTTTCCAAAGTTTAGACAATTTAGGTCAAGATGATGACCAAAATTCTAACTTAAAAAATTCTAACTTAGAACAGCTTTCATTACAAGACAAACTTATTTTATGGTATATACAATATAACATATCAAAAAATGCATTTTCAGCATTGTTAAAAATTATTGGTCCTGATAATAATTTACCCATTTGCGCTACCACTTTACTTAGCAAGATCAAATGTTCTAATAAAAGTTATACCAATGCAAACAAATTGTATCACTATTTTGGAATACAAGATAATATAGAAAATAGAATTAATGCTGGGCTAAATGCTGAATTTATTCCTGAAGGATCTCAGTATAAAAAATTAAAACAGGAAGTTTATGTTGATGGTGGAGAAACTCTTATATCACTAGCAATAAATGTAGATGGTGTTAAGCTTCAAAACTCTACAAACAAATCAATGTGGCCTATACTTTGTAAAATAAATGAATCTCTAGATCAAACACCATTTGTTGCAGGTATACACATTGGTTCTTCAAAGCCAGATTCATTAGTTGATTTTTTTTTGCCATTCATTATTGATTTTAATCAAGTGTCTGAAAATATAAAAACCATTTATCCAAAAATAAGAATTAAAATTCTTTTCTTTGTTTGCGATGCACCAGCCAGGTCTTTTTGTAAAGGTACAAAACAATGTGGAGGATACTTTTCTTGTGATTATTGTCAAGATGAAGGATCTTACTGTAACGAATTTAAAAAAGTTGTTTTTTCTGAAACTATTGGTGTGCATCGAACTGATCAACAGTTTTTAAATTTGGAAAAAAACGGACACCAACTGAGAGAGTCTCCCTTAGTCACAATAGTTCCAATGGTAACATGTTTCCCACCTGACCCAATGCACCTGATATATCTTGGAAATGTGCGTCGATTGTTACTCATTTGGTGTTGCGAGATTAGAGGAAAAAGTCGACTGATCTCATCAAGTAAAAATTTGCTGTCTAATTTTATTTGTATTTTAGGAAAATGTCTGCCATCAGAATTTTCTAGGCGCCCACGATCGATTGATGAAATAAGGTTATGGAAAGCCGTTGAATTTAGAATTTTCCTTTTGTTTGTAGGTCCTGTAGCCCTTAAATCTGTACTGCCTTCAACAGAATACCATCATTTTATGCTTTTACACTTAGCTATTTATGCTTTTTCTTGTGATAATTGGAAGAGTATGATACATGTTGGTAATGAAGCATTAATTAGCTTTGTTTCTGGAATGAAAACTTTATATGGTCAGCATCATTTAGTCTATAATGTCCATGTGCTTCTTCATATTCCTGAATATATTGAGAAGTATGGCAATCTTGGCTTTTGGTCTGCGTTTTGGGCAGAAAGTTACTATGGTGTTTTAAGAAAAAGATTTCGTGGCACTTCAAACCTTTTAAGTCAGGCCATAAATCGAGTTAATGAGCTTGGAATTTTGAATTATTCACAAACTTGTAGAGTGTTTGCATGGTCAAAAAATCCAAATGATCAATTTTTTTTAACAGAAAAAGGAATTATGCAGCTTGAATCATTAGATAGTAATACAATGATTGGGACAGGTTTTTTAATGGAAAGATGTAGAGATTTTTATTCTTATCCACAATCTTTTAATTTGTTACATATTGGAGTGTATTTACCACCAACAGGACATGTTAGAAAATCTAAAGTAATTCAGAAATGTGTTGCTTTTTCACAGTGTGACAATACTTTAATAATCTTTCCTTTTCCATCAATTGACTATTTTGGAAAATAAGCTTATGGTTAGTTTTATGCCTCAATATATATAATAAAATTTGATGTTGTTATTAATATAAGCAGCAATTTATTTGTATTTAAAAAATTGTTTTATTGATATTATCACTTAATAACCTGAAATTTCTATAAATATAACAATATTTATAAAATTTATTAACATTTATCTATATATTAAAAAATTACATAAACAGGGTGTTAGCTAGCCCAATGGTGCCACGTATACCACGGAATTCCCAATGGGTTTAAAATTCCCAAAACTCAATGACTTAAAATTTCAATAAAAATTCCTAATGTTTTGCGGAACAATAACAATAAAAATTCCCAATATCGCAAAAATGCAGTATAAAATATTTTCCTGGCTAATGCCCTGATAAATATTTCGAAGTTGAGAGTCTTCTCAGTTAATAAATTTTATTAAATAAAGTTAATAAATAAAATGATTCTATTATAGATAAAACAAAATATTAAAGATTTTTTAAGATGACATCGTTTTACATAGTGGAATTTATAGAGGAAGATGGCAGTGTAGATTATGTGTGCGAAAGTTGGCTAGTTGGAGAGACACGATGTTGGTGGCCCCCATACAAAGGAACAAAAATTAATAGGGTGAGAACCAAATGTGAAATTCCCGGTGATGATTGGAGCTTGGTTGGTGTGCGTATACTTGGAGAAGCAGTTGGTCAGTAATTAATTTAATTAAATTTCTATTTGTATATATTATAGACGTTATATTTTTTAACAATTGTTTTTTACAATAAGTAGTCAATAGTTTTTTTGCAATTTGTTAGTAATCTTTTATTTTATAATTATATTTCAAAAATTTAGATGATGAAAAAACAGCAAAAATAAGAGCCAAACAGGCTGAAGACTCTTCTTCTTTTGAGGAAAAAGCACCAGAAAGTAGAAAAAAATTTTTAACTTCTCGTTATGAATGGTAATACAATATTTTTAGTTTTAGTCTTTAAATCCGGCATATATTATTACAGAATTTCATTTAAATATTTACTACTTTTACATTCAGTTACTAGATAAGTTGATATTACTAAAAGTATAAAGCTTTATGCTTTATACTATTTTACATTTTTTTACTGAAACAATGAGAATTAAATAAAATTAAAAATATATGAATTTACTATAGTGGATCGACTTCAGAAAATTCAAAAGGACAAAAAAATAAAGCCAATAGTTTATTTTGCCCTATTTCATCAGAAATGTCAAGTAATTTTTTATATTTTCTGTTTTATTTTTTATTTTATTTAGGCAGTTAAGTAGACATAACAACATATTTGATATGTAATTGAACTTTTCCAATTTAGATTCTAATGAAAGTTCTTTGAGCTTTTCTCAAGTTACCTCTGGTAAAAAAATTACAATAAATGATGATGATGATGATGATGATGATGATGATGATGATGATGATGATGATCATGATCATGATGATCATGATGATCATGATGATGATAATCATGATGATCATGATGATGATGATGATGATGATGATGATGATGATGATCATGATGATCATGATGATGATCATGATGATGATCATGATGATCATGATGATAATGATGGTTTATGTTTTTATATTACAGAGTTTCCTTTTACAACAAATAAAACGTTGCCTCCATTAAAACATCTTAATAGGTAATAATTCTTAATAATTATTTTGATTATTATCTATTCTGTTGTTTATTTTTTACAATAATATTTTCAGTTCTAATTCAAGCTCTATATCCGCTAACCATCAAATTTCTAAGCTACATTCACAAGAAAAATCATGTGATGCATATCCTGCAATAGAAGGTATATATGTATATATTTATATTTATATATTATTTGTATATTTATATATTATTATATGTGATTAGAAATCACTTACAATAGACTCTTCAGAAAATTTTTTTTTAAGGTAATCTAGTTAAATGTGTGTCAACCAATACCAGTAGTGAAATCAATGATGTTAAACGCCGCCTAATAAGTATTGAGTACGAAATTAAACAATTAAAAAATATTATGATGGAAGTGAAAGGTTTGCTTCAAGAAAGAAATACGCCCATTTCAAATCAAATAACTTTTAATGTTATTTCGTCTCGAGAGGAATTTGAAGTGCTGGTGGATAGATTAAAAGACATTGAGATCAGAAAAAACTTTGTAAGTTGAAACTTTTAAAAACGTTAGCTTAACTTATAACTTACTTTCTTACTCTCTCTCTCTCTCTCTCTCTCTCTCTCTCTCTCTCTCTCTCTATATATATATATATATATATATATATATATATATATATATATATATATATATATATATATATATATATATATATATATATATATATATATATATATATATATATATATATATATATATATATATATATATAGGTACAATGGCTCAGTTACTCTAATGCTGCCACTATAGAAAAATCTGTAAGTCGAATGATGTCGTCTCTTTTTACATCTGAAATGGCAAAAGAGACAAACAGATCTGGCAAAAATGGCAAAATGGCCATGAATTTGATTGAGGATCTAGTGAAAGGTAACTTAATTATATTTTCAACATATTTTGACAACACCCTTTACATTTTAAATGATGACAGCTTTACTTTTCTTTTGATGTTAAATTTATTACGTTTCAATAACTCAGATTGAATCTTAACTGAATTATTGTAAGCTTTGTATGATTTTGTTGCATATCAAAAGGTGTTGTAAATAAAGTAAAAGTAATATATATATATATATATATCTAATATTTAGGCTATGGGGTTCTCCATAATCGATGCCAGTAGATAGAGGGGCAGTGTGAACTGAAATGTTTGACAATAATTGACAATGGGGAGGGGATGTTAAAACAAAAACAATGTCAATTAAAAAATTGAATTAAAAAAAAAAGTACAACATTTAAATTTATGTTATCTATGAGCATGTTTTAGAGGTATTTACATCAACAATGTGGTATAAAACTTCCTGCTTTTGCTAATTAAAACTACAAAAAAGATCATTGGAAAAACAATTTAAATTCAGAAATAAATTTGCTTATCTGAAAGAACAATTTATGTCTTGTTTTTTACTTCAATTGAGTACTTTTGAGAATAAATGTATAATTAAACCAGAAAAAAATTGATTGTATAAGCATTTTTAATATTATATTAAAAATTCATATATACCATCATAATATGATAACAAAAACTGACATCATTTTCAATGGGAGATGGTAAAAAATTGACCGAGTTTGATAAAGGGGGATGGTGTTCAATAAACCGGGTCATCTGACATCATTATGCATAGATGACCCTATGATTTAGGTAAAAAAGTAATCATTTTGTCATATTTCTCTTTAGAAAGTGTAAGAAAAAAGCATTGTAATGCTGAGAACCTATCGATTGAGCAAGCTTTGACCACCTATTTTATAAATTCGAGAGACAGAGGTGGACGTGCGAATCGCAAAAGAACTCATAGTGATGCCCTAAATTGATTTTAACTTTGTAGACTAACATTAATATAGTATTTAGAAATAATAAATGATTCTTACATGATTTTTATAATTTGTATTTATTTCCATATTTTTATTTTATAAAATGAATTAAAAAACTAAAATATAATAAAAACAGTTTTTTTAATTCATTTTATAAAATCAATTATTTTATAAAATGACTTATAATATAATATAATAATACATAAATATTAGTTTCCTTATGCTATTACTATCACAATCTTAATGGTATTCGTTTTAAAGTGAAATTTTGTATCAAATTTATTGTTTTAATGTTTTATATATGTATATGTATATGTATATATATATATATATATATATATATATATATATATATATATATATATATATATATATATATATATATATATATATATATATATATGCTTTAGAAAGCTTTGATGATTAATTTTAAATTAAAGGATTTTTAAAAATTATCATAGAAGCATTCGGACTTTCATTTATCGGGTATTGACTACTTTTATACCATTTGGATTAAAATATATGTGGCATTTAAGATCTATAACATGTGGTATTTTCCACCTGTATCCCATGTAGGATTTACCATATAAAACCCATGTGGGATTTACCATACGAAACCCACATGGGACAAAATAATAATCCCCACATGGGTTACACATGGAAAAATCCACGCGTATCCCATGTGCGCTTTTTAACTGGGGGAATGCAAGAACCGAACTTGAGTCAAGTTCGACTTGAAATCTCAAGTTCGACTTTGTCAAGTCAGACTTGAAAAATTGACTTGAGCGAATGCGTAAACGAGACTTGAAAATTTCAAGTTCGTGCTTGAGAAAGTCGAACTTGAAAAATAGTAGAGGCGTTGAATTTAGGGCGTTTATCAATAAATGCACTTCGCAACCAATAGCGGTAATGGATTTTTTTTACGGGAAAAACCTTTTACTGAAACAAATTCCGTGTAATGATATTTGTGTAATATACGATTAAATAAAAAGTTAATAACAGTAAAAAAAAAAAAGTTCTTGCTATGTATTTTTCGTCAGAAAAATAAATTCATCTTGGCACTTTCAGTTCCAAATCCTAAGTTGTTGGTAAACAACGGTTGGTCATATGTACTACTTAAGTGATCAAGACAATTTCTCTTGATTTCTCCATTTTAACAGATTCCATTTGAATTAAAATACATGGAAATGTTCTAGAAAATGCAGAATCTTATTTTGACGCTTTTTGGGGATGATACTATACTACAATGTATTTTTATTTATCTTTTTACTAATACTTTATTGAAAATAATGGTCTTTTTTTTTAAAAATACTGAGAAAATTACTTTAAACAAAATTAGTTTTCTCAATACTAATACTACATAATACTATGTGTGTGTATATATATATATATATATATATATATATATATATATATATATATATATATATATATATATATATATACCTACACATATATATACCATTTACATATGTAAGTATACCATTTACATATGTAAGTCAATAGAGATCACATATGGAGACAGGTCTTCTGAAATTATTGGGCCACTTATAGAAACAGAAAAGAAAACTTTTAAAAACCATTAATAGCATCTTGCTCATTTACACATGAAAAAGAACAAAGTTTAACGTTAAACAAAAATCTCTAAATAAAAAAAAAATACAAAAAAGCAATATAATGAAATTCATGATCTTGATAAAGAACTAATGCAAAAACAAATAGAAATAGATGATATAAAAAAAAAACTCTCTCCAGAAAATGCAACAATACAAACAAAACTTTGTGAAAATTTTCACAGTTAAAATTTTCACAAAGTTTTAAAAAAGCAACACAACAGAATTATTCTATGTGAGGATTATTATTTTCTAACAATATCAGATCCAAATTGTTTTTGGAATGTTTTAATTTATCACTTTATTTTTTAGTGAAATTGTTTTTTTCATATATAATACTATTTTGAAATATAAAATGTAATTCTTTTGAAATAATATGTAGTATAAATATTTGAAAATAATGTTTTCGTTATTAGACCCTTTATCCATTATCAGACACAAATTTTTTTAAAAAAAATTAATTCTGAAATTTGACTTTTGCTTTGTTTCTGCAAAAATATCTTTAGTGAATGCTTTAGCACCACATTCTTCATTGTTATTTTGTATTTCATTGCCTCCACAATAATCATTTTGTAGAAGGGCAATGTTGTGAAGCACAAAACAGGATATTATTATAGCTATGGAATTTTGCAGTTTTGTTCCTAAGGGAATGTTAAGGCAAGGGTATTGTTTTTTTTTGATATACCAAAACAATATTCAACAACAACATTCAACATGTGTGTACTTCTAAAGCTGTAATTGTATCTGATTTCATTTTCATTTTTGGGTTAGAAAAAGGTGTCATTAAATATTGTTTATAAGGATAGCCAGAATCACCTGAAACATGAACATGTTGGCGAGCTTCTAAAACTTGTTTAATAGCTGAGTTAGCAAAAAACAAATGAATCCTGAACACTTCCAGACCATTGAACACAAGCAGATAAAATTTCATTTGAAGCACCTGCAATGACCTGGCAATTCAAAAAAAAATCCCTTTTTGTTTCGATAAATTTCTGCGCTTTCTCCACAAGGAATTACTATAGGAATATGTGTTCATTAATTGCTTCTATACATCCTGGGAATCCTTGAATTTGGTAAAATCTAAATAATGGTTGATAAATATAAATATTTTCTTTATCTAAGAAAAGTTTGAAGTTTGTATGAAATAGCAAAATCAGATATCCATGAAAACTTATAATCACTTTTGCTGAATTATCAAAGAATCAGCTTCTGTTGGAAACTTTATGTACTGATATCTTTTGTTAGCCATTTGAATTGAAATGTTCTAAACCACTGGACAAACAGTTGAGTTTCAGCTCTTCCAAATCTCCTATTATTCTCTAAAAGAGTTTATTTATTGTTACTTAAGTATATTATCATTTGTTGGTATAAAATGTTGTTATTTAAAAACGTAATGTAAAATCTACAATAAGAAGGTGCCATTTTCTGATACTGTTTCTTGAATATCTACTCACTTGGAATGAACCAGTAGCATAAAACCGAAATGCAATAGCCAGTTGTTGTACAGTTGAAAGAGGGCACCCTCGATTGTTAACATTGTTGTTAATAATGTCATTAGCTAATATTAGAAAGGTTTTTTTGAAAAATCTGTAGCACCTTTTAAATTCTATACCGTGGTAAACTTCTAAAGGATTAGCTCTGTCAATAATAAACCTTGGTGTGTGACTTGGCATATTTTTTCTTCTTCTTCTTCTAAAATTCAGCTCATACCGATTCATTTTTGAACATTTAAAAAAAAGTTTTTTTTAATACTTCATGTAATTGTAACTACTTCTCATGAACTCTCTTTTACTCCTTTTACACGTATCACCTCTTTGTATAACTGCAACTATTTATTACTAAATGGAGTTTACTTTTATACTGTATCACAAAAATGTGCCTTAATCAATAGCCTTTTATAATGCTAGGATGTTCGACATTTCAAAAAGCTAATAAACATTTCTAATGGCATCAAAATATGACATGTAGAATCATTACATACGAGTTACAGGATGTTTTAAAAGACACACGTTTTCGCTATGTTAATATTCAGTTTTCTGTAATGAATTCATTTAAAAATATACATTCACAATGTAACCTTCTAAATTAATTAGGTCAATATGCCCAAGTAACTACTTTTGCTTGTTAAAAACTCATTTTCATACTTGCAAAGGTTGTAATAAGTTATATAGTAATAGTAAAGTTTTGTTACGCATCAGCAAAATGATAATGGCGGTCTGTTTTTTTTTTTCAAGTTTGGTTTCAAGATTGGTCTGGAGCAGACTTGAAAAAATGACTTGAAAATTCAAAAATTCTCGTTTTTGAAGTCTGACTTCAGTTCAAGTTCGCTTCTTGCATTCCGTTCAAGTCAGACTTGAGATTTGAAGTCTGACTTGAAATTTCAAGTCGGGTTCTTGCATTCGGAAGGAATTTTTGCTCTCTCAAGTCTGGTTTGAAGTCAGACTTGAAAAAGGTCTATTTTTAGCGGTTTTCAAGTCTGACTTGAGTTGAAGTTCGCTTTGTGCATTCGCTCAAGTCGCACTTAAGGTTTGAAGTTCGACTTCAAATTTGAAGTTCGGTTCTTGCATTCCACCTTTAGTATCATTTTATGCATGGCCTACTTAAAGTATACGGCCTTATATTCCGCATATTTGCCGAAAAAATAGAAGGCCAGTTTAGTATGCGGTTTTAAATAAAAGTGTAAAACGAATCTACATAAATTTAAAATTGAAATATTGAAAATAAAGAATGGTTAACAAATGTTGTGTTGTTGGTTGTTTTTCTAATTATTCCAGACATGATGTGGTGCCAGTGTTTTTATTTCGTGTAAATGAAGAATTAAGAACAAAATGGATAAAATTTGTAAATAGACTAAACTGGATACCAACTAAGTCATCAGTTATTTGTTCAAAACATTTTCAGGAAAAATATTTAAAACATGGAAAACAAGAAAAAAGATTTCGTTTAATAAAGAAATTAAAACCAATACCAACTATACATCCAAATGTTATACCAAAATCTTCTATACCAACAATAAATTTGGAAAGAAAATCTCCAACAAAACGTATTTACCAGAATGATCAAAGCAGTGAATTTTTTAAAAATCATTTAATAAAAAGTTTAAATTGCATTGCTGATATTCCATGCCCAAGTGGCTACCAAATGCTCAAACATAATGATCATATTGTATTTTAAAAAATGTTGTTTAATGAGCTTTCTATACCAGAAGTTATTGAGTGTATACGAGTTGACAAGAGTTTACATGTAAAACTATTTTATAAGGGTTGTTTAGTGCCATTACCAAAATGGTTTCGTAATGGTCATAATTGTACATTAACTCGTAAAAGTATGTTTGAAAACTTTCCTGCCTATTTAAGAAGTCAAGCAGAAAAAAATTTCTCAGTTTTTGAAGAACTTGAAAAAATAAAATATCTAAAAAAACCAATTTACTCTGGGAACCTGATTCGATATGCATTATTATTGCGCTATACATCTATGCAATCCTACAAAGTACTTTTGGAAGAATTTCAATTACCATCACTTTCTTTATTAAATAAAATTTGTTCTGGTAACATTGATGCACTAAAAGTTGCAAAATTATTACTTGAAGATGGCAAAATGTCACAAGATGTCTGCATAATATTTGATGAAATGTATTTGCAAAAATGTGCCGAATACTCTAGTGGAACTATAACAGGTGTAAACAATGTTGGTGAACTCTATAAAAGTGTTGTTTGTTTTATGATAAACAGTTTTAAGGAAAACATCCCATACATTATAAAAGCTATTCCAGTTGTAAAAATTTATAGTGATTGGTTAAAAAATGAGATTCTTGAAACTTTGAATCTTTTGCTTAATAGTGGGTTTGTTGTGCGAGCTATTGTGTGCGATAAACATGCAAGCAATGTTTCTGCATTTAATAAATTGTTATTAGAATACAAAAATGGCTTTGATAGCTTCTCAATTTTATATAACTGCAGAAAAGTTTATTTATTCTATGATGCAGTACATTTAATTAAAAATGTGAGAAACAACTTGTTAAATCGAAAAAGGTTTTTGTTTCCCCCATTTGAGTTTATTGGGTTTAAAGATGATATTACAGTTAAAGGTGGAGAAGTATCTTGGAAACTGTTTCATGACGTCCATAAAAAAGATCTTGCCTTAGATGCAGATTTACGTAAAACTCTAAAACTAACAAATAAAGTGCTACACCCAGGAAAATATAAACAAAATGTTCAAGTAGCTCTTGACTTGTTTAATGAAAGTACAATAGCTGGTTTGAAATCATACTTTCCTTTTTGTGAGGATGCTGTTGGCTTTTTACAATTGTTTAATAAATGGTGGATTATTGCTAATAGTAAAAACCAGTTTTGTTCCAATAACTATTTAGGAAATGCTGCTATCTTGCATGATAAAAAACCAGAATTTTTAAGAGCAATGGCATTATGGATTGATAATTGGGAAAAACAAAAAATCTTGAACTGTGAGAAATTTGTTATGCCTGCTCAAACTAGTTCAGCATTTAAACAAACACTTAATTGTCATGCTTCTTTAATTGAAGATCTTTTAAACGATGGTTATAAATTTGTCATGACTGCAAGATTTCAAAGTGATCCAATAGAGAGAAGGCTTGGACAGTACAGACAGATGAGTGGTGGCAGGTTTTTGGTGAGCTTAAAAGATGTCTTGTGTTCTGAGCGAATTATGACATTTAAAAGTTTAGTTAAAGAAGGCATTGACATCCGCAATAGTGATTTCAAAAAGATCAAAAAAATATTTTAAACAATGTTTTGGAAAAACTTAAGTGCACTTCTTTAAATAATTTGTCTTTGTCAGAAGATAGCAGAGAAGTTGCCTTTCATATTGCAGGCTATATTGCAAAGAAAATTTCAAAAAGATTTGGTAAATGTTGTAATGACCTAATGATTAGAGTAGATGAATATGATTCTCTAGATAAACAATATATTGAAATTTTATCAAGGGGAGGATTGACTATACCATCTACCATCTGGGTAATTATACTTGTGATGCTTTTGTAATTTTAGACTTTACTTTTGATGTAATGAACAACACCGATTTGCCATTAAGAACAACTGCTCAGAAAGAAAATATCCTTTGTTCTGATCACCAAAAACTTGGGATAAATCTCATAAACAAAACAATCAGTAATATATTCTTCAATAATAAAAGAAAAATAATTACTGATGGAAATATTATGGACAATATAGTAAGTTTTAAAAAAAGGCGAAAAAAGCATGATTAAACATAAATAAAATTAACAAGTTTTTAATGAACGATATTTCTTTTTTTTTTTTCTAGAAAAATGTAAGAAATGAAAAAAAATTCTTAAAATGAAATTTTATTGTTGTTGAATAGAAAGTATTTTTAAGAATAAACGCATTTTGTTTGTTTATTTGCTTTGCTTTTTATAGCACAGTAATTCTTTTTTAATGACCTTCTATTTTTTCGGCAAATATGCGGAATACAGCGGTGGCCAAAAATTAAAGACCACTCATTTTTTTAGTTGGTTTCTTAATCTTTAAATTAAAATTAAGATTCTAATTGACATATGAAATTTTTTTTTTAATAACTTGGTAATTAAAACATACGGATTAAAGTGGTATAATTTTTTTAATCTAATTTTAATTAAATAGCGTTTAACTTATTAAAAAACGGATGAGTACTTATAAATCTTCTTTAAATAAATTGGACAAAATTTAACGACCACTTTCAAATCTTTAATTTGCACTTATTAAAAATAATAATCCATTATTTTTTTTAACTGTCTTAATTGCTTATTACGTTGGCTATAAAATAAAATGTCGAAACCTGAGTTTCAATATCAAATAAACATTTATTTTTTGAATTGCAATAAGGATATAAAAATATTGTAAAAATGCGTGTAAAGATCGAAGAAAAAGACAGATACGCGGCTCTTGTATTAAAAGAAGGCTATAGCATCAGACAAACAGCAGAAAAGCTCCAAAGGTCTCACTCTTGCATTATTAACATAATTCAACGATACAAAGAGACCCGGTCAATTAATGATCGTCATAGGACTGGACGCAATAAAATTTCAAATGACCATGATGTTCGCTCGTTAGTGAGATTAATGAAAGAAAACAGACAAGCATCATCTACAGACTTGTCTACGAAATGGACACTGTCAAATGGTCTGAAAGCAAGCCATAGAACTGTGCGAAGGGTCCTCCACAATTTAAATTATCTATGGCGTGCTGCTGCAAAAAAACCAAGCTTAAATAAAAAACAAAAATTTGCCAGGAAAGAGTGGTGCAAACTACATAAAAATTGGTCAACAGATCAGTGGAGCCGTGTGGTCTTTAGTGATGAAATGAACGTTGAGGTAGACAACAGAAAAGGTCGCGTAATGTTGCGTTGACTTCCAAGCGAACGGTTCAATGAATCATGCATTTTGAAACGAACAAAACAAGGCAGTGGTTCAATAGGCATTTGGGCCTGTATGAGTGCCTGTGGAGTTGGCGTTTTTTATTTATTCGATGGTAGACTCAACAAAGAAAGGTACATCGAAATTTTAGAAAACTCGCTTATTCCTAGCATTGATTTATGGCAGTTGCAAGATGGATTTATTTTCCAGCAAGATAATGGGTCGTGTCATAAAGCGCATGTTGTTAGCGATTGGTTCAATTCTAATAAAATTCAAGTGCTTCGATGGCCTGCCAATAGTCCAGACTTGAATCCAATAGAGAATTTATGGTCGTGGCTTGATCAAAAGCTTGGTAAAGAACAACTTTACAATTTGGAAGATTTGAAATCTTCTATCTCTCATCATTTGAAAAATGTGCCTGATGAAGTAATCAAAACTTTAATGAATTCAATGCCAGAACGAGTACAAGAGTGCTTGAAAACAAATGGAGGAACAACACGTTTCTAAATTATTTTTTTTTATTGCTTTTTGTAATATTTTTGAAACTGGTCTTAAAATTTTGTCCAATTTTTTTTCCCATTTACATTTTTTACTAGTCAGTTTTTTAATTTTTAAACATTATTTTGTAAAAAAATTATAAATTCTTTTATAATAAATATAAAATACAATAAAAATTCTTTCTAAAAATGTTTTTCTTTTTTTGATACCTTTTTCCAAAATAAAATTATACTAAGGTTAAAAATAAATTTTGAAAAAAAAAAAGAGTGGTCTTTAATTTTTGGCCACCGCTGTATAAGGCCGTATACTTTAAGTAGGCCATGATTTTATGGTATTTAATTATACCGAACATGATATGAATTGTAAAAACCAATTAAAAATTAAGTTTCGTTGCTGACACTTAATCTCATGACATCATCATCATCAAATACGTCATCATCTAATAATATCTTTTTATATCTATACACATCAGTTGATACAAGACAAAAGTTCATGTCCGTTTTTTATAGTTTTTAGTAATTCAGTTTTCACTTAAATCTCTAGATATACTTAACTATTATGAGGGATATTTTGAATTAGCCGACCCATTTAGTTTCTAAATTGTGGAAAATTAAATATTGAAGCAAATAGTCTTGTGTCATGGAAAATTCACTTATTACCTTCTTGCCTACAAAATATAAGGTGATAGGTGCTAATACCTTATCATAGTGAAATTGGACAGCATTTTACTCTATTTTTAGACAGCAAAATAAGTTGTTTTGTAGACTAACTCATATTTTACACATGACTTTTTGCCTAATATTTATCAATATTTATCAATATAGTTTATTTTCTTAACATTTATCAATATACTTTATTTTCTTAATATATTTTATATTTCCAATTATATTAATGCTTATATTATCAAATAATTATAAAAAAATTTAATTTTTTAAATTAAGAATCACATTTTTTTTAAAAATTAAGAATAACAAAATACCCTTGAGGCGTGTAGGCAACACTCATGTTATGCCATTGTCCATCGCTAAGAGTTTTGTTCTTGGTTACAAAAGGCTGGTAACTATAAGTATTTGTTACAGATGCAAATGCAATAAACAGATTTCCAGCTACCAACCCTATGTAAAAGTGATAGCCACTAGGCTAGAAAATAAAAAATAAAACAAAAAAAGCTTTTTAAGTGCTGCAACTAAAGTAATTCAAAACAGTTTCAAATCATCAACTCTGAAATTTTGCAAAAATTTGAAAAGAAAACAAATTAAAAATAAAAGAAACCATAAAAATGACAGATATTTTCAAACTTACTGCTGAAGGTCTATACAAAATTATCCCAGTCAATTGAATTGTTTTAAAGCTTATGTAAATGGAACTAATGTCTTCTGTCTGATAACTCTTTAATACAGCATAAGAACTTGACTTCTCCCACCACATGTAACCATAAAAACGCATGCCAGTAACAATCTGTTCAAGAAATAATGATTATGTAAGCCAAGATTTAAAAAAAATTCTTATTTTACCAACATCAAAAAATTAGATCAACCTGATAAAATATAGGAGGTAAAAATTAAGCACAAAAAATGTATTATTAAAGATAAACTGGGTTTTGAGGATATCTGATATTGGATTTAGAGCCAGAACACACTGTTCTTTAATAAACTTTAAAACCCTGAAGGAATGTCTTTAGAGTGCCACCTTTAGAAAGCACTTGGGAGGTGAAAGTATTGTGCTTTTAGGGACCATAAATATAAAAAGTGTTATTGATTTTAGGTTAAATGTTTTTTGCACATTAAAATTTAAACATTTTGCATTTTTCAGCATTTAAAAATTTCACATTTTTACAGCAAAAAAAAACCCTATTGTAATCTTTATGTGGAAAATTGAATGAAACCTAATATCAGTACCATGTGTAAATGTTATTACTATAATGTATTTCTTTACATTATTTACCTTTCAAAAATACAGAAATAATTTTTCTATGAAAAGTACTTTTTAAATAAATTACAAACAACTAATATTAACATTTACAAGTCAACTCCAAGCATATAGCATGCTCTGGGTGGCTAATAATCTTTGGGAGAGCTTGTAATGTATATTATGATTCTTTGGCTCACCGTAAAATCCTAGAAGCATTGATTTTAATGTGATTTAACATAGTGTGCTCTTTTAATATAATGCGAAAGGGTGATGGAAAATAGAAAATACTTGCATTGTAGAATTTTTTCATTCAATTATACTTCCTATTCTGAATCACAGCAAGAAATTTTCAAAGGGCATTGATCAAAAAAAAAACTTGCAAACCCCAATTTTTTTTGAAAATAGAATATTAATATTGTTTAGTAATTTACAGCATTCGCTGCTTACAAAATGTGTCGCATGAGTTAGTTTTTATAAAGTGTAGAGTGCTGTTTTCCATTGTTGATCACTATGCAAAACTTATTTGCTTTGGTGCTCAACAATGGCCATCATAAAAAACAAGAAGAAAGTTCAACTCCATAAAAGGTTTAAGTTCTAAAATAAGTGAGTTGGATGGACTAGATATAATTGACTCAAAAAATAACATTAAATTACCATACTTGGCCATCAATCTGTCCATAGTAACTTGCTCCATTTTGTTCAATAAGATATTCTGCATTCCACTGTCTTGCAACTAAATCAATGCTTAAGCTGCTACTGGTCATCAAATTTCGCATGTCTCCAGCAAATGTTCCAACTACTGGGGGAAGAATGAGGCTAATAGAGAACAAATCATATGCTGTATTTTTTTTAATACAAAGGTTTTTAATAGTTGCTAAACTTGATTAACTTTTTTATTATTATGATAATAATTGAATTTGCTCTTTACCTATCTTTAGATGGGGCTCCAAAGATTATGCTTACTCCAGCTGGAATATTTGCGGAACCAAGAAAACTAGACTTTGACTCAGCTAGTACTTGATATAGTGAATTGGATGGTTTCACATTTAATGTGGCATTATTTCCGCTTCTAGAGACTTGAACTTCATACCATTCACCATTATTGTAAATATTTCTAATTTCCGAAAAATTTATTTTAAAAAATTTAATTATTTTTTTAGAAGAACTATTAAAAAAAAATTTATACTTAGAATAATTTGAAAATACACTAAATAATCACAAACCTTGTTGTTAAAATTGCAATATCGTTACCCAAGCTTGTTGCAAACTGAAACTTCAATTTTCCTTGATCAATATAAAGACCATACACAAAGTTTCCAGATGTTCCTACTACACCAAAAATAACAACATTGTCCTTTAAGGTGCGAAACTCCAATTTGAGCGAAGAATAATCTTTGTTGACCATGAAGCTACCTATGCTATGCTTAATATAACCAGTGCCAAACAAAGTCACCAATCTTCCATTGCTGGTCAATAGTTTATATCTGTAATTTTCATAAGACATTGTTCCTGTATATGTATCTGTGTTCCATGGATTATAATACTGATCATTTATGTAGATATTGTCATAGATAGCACTCATTGACCCAAATGTTTCTGTTAACTGTTTCTAAAAAATTGTTGAGAAAACTTGATTTCCAGATTTAATTTTTAATAGCTATTTGGAAATATTTTAACTTAAGACTAAACTAAAAAGTAAGAGGGACACATGTAAACAATCTTTTTGGATAAAAGTAACAACTTTACAGACTTTTTGTCATACCATAACATTATCAGGAAATCCATTGAGATACCACATGCTGTTTGCATTTAAAGTAATGTAAGCTTTATCATTAATATAGGGAGATGTCATTTTTATAACAGAGCTTAAACCTGAAAAAAAAAAAAAAAAAAAAAAAAAAAATGAGCAGTTTTTATTTAAACATGAAATAAATAGCATACAAATGAACAAGTATTATTTATCAATAAATTTAAATAGATGCAATTACCATAAGAGTCTTTAAAGTTCACTGTAACATCTTTAAAAATCATGGCTACATTTATATAGTTCCACTCCCCAAGACGAATGTCACGAATCTTTTCAGAAATTGTTCCCAGACCCAAGTTATAAGTAAAATAAAGAAAGCCATCCTTTACATAAATACCCATACTACCTGCCTATAAGAATTTTGAAATTCTGTAACAAGCAATCAAATAAACTCAGCAGTAGTAATGAAATTATGTTAACTGTTAATTATCATTTATACTTTTTATTTTATCAACAATATTCAATTTAATACTTTATAAAAAAATAATACCAATGTCCCAGGTGCAGACAGCAAATACCATAAAATACCATTCTTATTATATGCAATGAAATCAAATGAAACTGTCATGAACCTTCTTTGATCAGTGTAAGTGCTGCTTAATCGGAAGCTAGATTGTTCACCTTGCATGTACTTAATTGTGAATGGCATCTTAGCAGTAATAGCATTAAGCTGTGACAACTTGTAATCCAATTCACTTTGCTTTTGTTCAATAAAATCATTATAAATGGCTGATGATGTCTTTAAAGCTAGAGCATCAGCAATATTTTGTTTTTGAAATTGAAGTTTGTATTCTGCTTGCATAACTAAAATTAAAAAAAGATTTCTACTTTTGCTATAAAATGTGTATTATACTTTCTATAAAACGTGTAAACTTTATAAAGCATCTATGATAAAATTCAGATTACTTCTTGTTATAAAAACATAAATTGCACTTTAAAAAACTCAAAAGAATCCTTTTCATACCAACTTCTTGACCCTCAGCAATCACATTGGTGACATTGGCTGAAGCAGATACAAGATAATTAAACTTGTTTGATAGCTCATCAACTGAACCAAGCAGGGTTTGTGTTACCTGGAATACTTTTGATGCTGAAAGAGTAGCTTGTGAAATAACCACAATTGCAGCTTCCAATGCAGCTTGAACAAGTGGTGCTTTAATTATAAAGAGATAAAGCTTTATTTAAATTTTTTTTCAAAGTTTTAAAACTCATCGGAACCATAAACCTACCGGTAGATGATTCTTTCAACAGCTCCTGAGTTTTCACCTTGAGCAGAGGAAACAAGCGGTTAATTTCATCCCACTGTGGGAGGGCTGCCAAAAATGTCCTATTTGCTATGTTAATCAATTCATTAAGAGTAGCTGAAATAAAAAAAATTATAATAAAAATAACAACAAAAACTAATTTTAAAAGATTTTAATCAAAATTTTAAAAATCTTACATTTTAAATAAACCATTTTACTAATTTTACTAGGTCCCAGTCCTTCTGCTTTTAAATCTTGAGCTACCCAAGGAACTGCATTTCCACTTAGTTTTCGGTAACCCAATAAAACATAAGAGCCTCTATTCCCACTAAAATATGGAGCTTGTCCACCTAGCCCAATTAGCTGATTGATTATAGCAGTTTGATAAAATCCAGCAAAACTTCCTTCACCTTGCTTTACAATAATTACAATGACATCAGCTAAATTTATAAAAAATAAAATAGTAACATTTAAAAATAAACCAGCATTTTTAATGACAGAATTAACAATTCTGAATATTTTAAATCAAGGAAATAACAACTCATTTAAGTTTTAGAGAGCAAGCTACAAATAACATCTACTTATCATTAAAACAAAATTTATTAGGAAAACATTTAGTGAATAAAGTTATATTTTATATATGACATTAACTAAATTCATAAAAACGTATTGTTATTATTTGATAATATTTCTTAATTGACACTAAATATATTAGATAAAGTATTTTAAACAGCTTTTTGAAAATTCATGTTATAATAGAGGTTAACTTGAAAACATACCTTGAAGTTTCACCAAGTAGTCTAAGAACTCAGCACCTGCATTTTGATTCATATCTGTTCGAAATGTTTTAATATCAAGAACTGATCCTGAAACATAACTTAGCAAAATTATAGTGTGGCCATTTATATTAGGATGGTATTCAACACCATTGATGATTATAGATGATCTAGGTGGTGAGTTGACACCAAAGCTCCCAAATGTTTCTGATCGAAGATCAATTTGTAGCACTGTAATATACAAAAAAATTATTGATTAAAAACATACAAAATGTTTTTTTTTAATCGCAAAACTAATAAAACTAAAAAAACTGTAAAACTAGCTGACCTGCTCTAGAAATATTTCTGCTTCTTGTCTGTGAAAGAAATTGCTGTGCAGCTAAAAGTTCTGTATCTGTTTTTGAAGTGAATCCCGAAACAGATATCCCATTTAACTAAAATAAAATTTAAATTTATTGAAATTTTTAAACAGTTAATCAAATACTATTATCTTACTATACTTTTGTTAATGGATTGATTTATTACACTATTTTATGGTTTAATTTCATTGATGGCAGCATATGACAATTGTATTCAAAAATAGAACAGAAAAATAACAAACATTTGAATGAATAATTATTAATTGCCTTGATTTAAAATATCTAATGCAAAATTGTCTTAACTATTTCAATAATTATTAGATGCATTTTAATTTTAAAAGCATATAATTGTGCTTTTGTATTTAAATATTTTGTTATTAAATTATTCGTCATCATTCACTAAAATAACAATTTAGAATTAGTTAAAAATTTTGAATATAGTAATAATAGAAAACATACCAACAATGTGAAAGCCTGAACTGAAGAGCTAGCAGATGCTGCAGCATTTAATGAAGAATTAATAAGTTGATAGATTTGATTGTATGCATTAACAGCATTAACCGCCTTTGATGCATACTGTTTAGCAAGGTCAAATGTGCTAAATAATTGAGAAATTGTTATTATTAAAAAGAGATTAAACAAACATCACTTTACCAATTTTAATATTGTCATAATGAAAACATAATCAGTTGATTGTATTAAAATAAATCAAAAATCTTTTATGATAATCAAAAAATATTCATGATTGTAACCTTAGTTCAGCCAGACCACATCAATTTTTAAAATTTAATAATAAAAATAAAGTGAAAAAAAAAACATACTTTACTAAATCTTGAGCTTGCTTTTGCAGCAAATTAGCCTTGACATCTGCCAAAGACTGCAATTGTGACACCTCATTTAAGTAGTCTGTCACAGTATTGATCTGTGATTTTAACATATCTTGAAGGTCCAATATACTATTTTCACCAGGACCAGGAAAAGTATCCAGCCATCTGGATACATACCCCTTGATTAATTTGAAAAATATTGTTAGTTACTTTTTTAAAATGTTAAAAAAATTTTTTTATGTTTATAAAGTATTTGGGTTTTAAAATAGTGAGGTAACACTAATACAATAGCCATTTCAATTTTTTTTTTTTTTTCATGTATTTGTGTTATATAGATTCTATATGATAAATTTGATTGCTTGTTTTTACATATATCATAACTTTAAAAAAAAAACATGCTTCACAATCTTTTGTGAGAAATGCATCAAGATTTTGACATAACCCTCAACACTGAGGGTTATGTCAAAATTTTAGAAAAAAAAGTTCTCCCTTGGGTTAAGGCCAATTATAATTTTCAGTTGTTGAAAAATCATGTGGCCTCCCAAATCCTCAAGTCAAAAACTTTGAATAGTCATTTATGGTCCTTACTGGACCATAAATAACTATTCAAAGTTTTTGACCAGGTTTAGTAAACTTTGGTTTCTTCATGCATAAAACATAGCACAAAGAGATCAACCTACTATCACTAAGTTATTTTACAGATTATTTAATTTGTTTCAAACTAACCCCTAATGTACCCATGTTGTTCCCGTACTTTAAAAAGAGGCAGATATACTGTATTTAAATGGGAGTCTTTAGGAGTGTGTGGCATAAGTTCTGAATAAAGTGGATATCTAAAGAATATTTATTGAAAATCTTAGAAATATTTTAGCAAGCAATGCATAATTGTTATTACTCTTTAATCACCATTGGATCATAATCTGTTAATAAAGATTAGTTTTTTCAAAGGAAGGATGTTAAAAGAGAAATGGAAAATCTACAAAACAGTAGATTGAAGATTAAATAGTTGTTCAAAATGAAATATCTACAGAGTGCTTCAGGTGTTTGAGAAAATCACATATTGTCACCATTTCTACGTTTCATAATTTTTTTTTATTTTCCTAGGTAATTAATGACGGCAAATGATAAACTAAGACAAGAGATGAAAAGACATACTGTAATAGTGGCAATACAGACAGAATACAGCAATTTAAAATTGCACAATTTTATCAAGCCGCCTGTTCTTTTGCTTTTAAAAATTTTAAGGATTTTGAAGACAATGATAGTGATTTTTATAAAGTTGCTAAACATAAAAAGCATGAGCAACGCTCTGACTACACTATAAAACCTGAATTTATTCAACAAGTTCAGACTATTGTTGACAAGAACCCCCAATAGTCAATGAGGTCTATCATAAAAGACCTGAGTGTCTCAGAAGCCACAATTCGAAGAACTGTTCTTGAAAATCTTTACTACAAGTCTTATGTGATGAGGAGAGGCCAGTTTGTCACAGAATACCAAAGAGAATTATTTGATAAAATACAAATGGCTGGTAAACAAACTGAAACATCCTAATGAGAAAAACATGTTTTGATTTTTTTAGAGGAAAAATATTTTAATCAAAATCAAAAGGCAAACAGAAGAATGGACAGATGCCTATGTGCTGACCCTTCCAATATTCTAACAGGCATGCACAAAACATTTCCTGCATATGTTATAGTTTTAGAGATAGCAATGAAGGACATGTGATGGAACCACAATTCTTTCAACAAAGACTAAGAGTTTATTCTTTTGCTTACATTGACTTTTTAAGTACTGTTAAGCCATGGATCAATAGAGTAAGAATGGAAGGCTATACATTTTTCAACAAGACTCTGTACTATTACATAACCCTCAAAACACTCAAAACTGACATTTTTTATGATCATATCACCCCAAACTCTCCAGATCTGAATCTGTTGGATTATCATGATTAAGGCATTGTTGATTGAGGTGTCAAAAAACATTCCACAATAACAAAGATTCCCTGAAAGCATGCATTGTCACAGTAATGAGCAAGATAGATAAAGACCATCTCATATGCGCTTGCAGCCTGTTTGTCTTGAATCAGAGCATTGAAATGAAGGGGGATTACATTTATTGAAATTATTAAACAATAGTTCAGCTTACATAACCATGTAATTTTTTAATAAAACATGTATTTTGTTTTCCTTTTTTATTGTTAAAAAAAGACAAAAAAAATATTCTCCTATATGATACACCCTATACATTAACAAAAGTAAAAACATGTTTTAAAGTCTCATCTACTTGAATGAGACACCAACTTTTTCAATTGGTTAAGAATGATAAACTTCCAAGTAAAAGTTTCAATTAAAAAACTCTTTTAAAGTAAAATTTAAAGGCACAAAAAGAGCTTATTGAGCTTTTGATTGAACACAAAGTACCAATGAAGAAATTAAGAAGATAAGTAAAAACTACGCAGATGCTGTAGAGCATGTCAATAAATAGATGTTAAACAACTGAATTGATAAATCAAAAAAAGAAGAAAAAAATACTAAAACAAAGCCTTCAACTATCTGCAATGCTATAGCATTCACACAGATAAATGTGGTTAAAAGCTATACCATAAATAAAAGAAAGAGCACAAAATCTCAACAGAAATTAGAAGATAAATGTATAGCTGATTAATCTAAGTTGAAACAACAATTGTTGGGACAAAAAAAAAGACTGGTGAATTTATCAACAAATCAACAGTAGCCATCAGTTGAGCAGTTATATAAATAAAGATACCAAAAAAAATTAACACTTTTTAGAAGATAATACTAACAAAGAAAACAATAGTGAGTTTGAATGGATAAATAATGATGGAACATACTACAGCCAATCAAGTCTACAAGAAACCATGGTATTTTTTGTAGACATGATTGGCTCTTGATTTGAAAGATTTAATGTAATAAATAGTTTAAATGATTAATCTATTAAAACTGGTGAAGATGGAAGCAGCTAAAATATATCTCCAAAACAATATTTAAGATATGCAAAGAGGATATAAAAATTGTCCAGATGAAACTAAAGCACTTTATGCTTACATAATATGCTTGTTTCTTCCATTTTCCATTTTCAGTAATGTAGGCTTGAGTGAAAATGGAAAACAAAAGGCATGAGCTTAAGATATCCTGGAAAGAAAATAGACTATTGGATAACAATTATACAATAGATTAAATTGTAAACACAGAAAAATGTTTAGTAAAGAACTAAAGATTCAGCAGCTACTATAGTAACATCATCAATCAAGTCAATAACAAAAATATATCCAATAGTTGGTACCTGCTGCATTTTCCAGTTATTCATCTTAATAAATCAACTACTAAACTTATATCAATTTTGATGGTTCTGTAAAAAAAAAAAAGGTAAATCAATTAATGATGCCATTTATCAAGGTCCACAACTTCAACCAAATCTTGTGATTTTGAAAATACCCAATAGCTTTAGCTAATGATATAACAGAAATGTATTTAAGAATTGGATTTTGGCGAGAAATCTGGGTCCCACAGCAGAAGCAGAAGCGTTTCAATTTAATCCAATCGTATTTGGAATCAACTCATTGCTTTTCATGACACAAATTATACATTAAAATGTAATAATGTAACACACATAAAAATACCCAATAGCTTCAGAAGCAGTTCTTGATCCAAACTTTATGGACAATACAACAAGTTCAGTTGTTGATGAAAAGGCAGGGATTCAATTATTTGAGGAGTTATCAGAACTGTGGCATTTAGCTGGAATGTATAGAAAAAAAATGGTTTTCAAACTCAATAGATGTTCTGAATGTTACAGTTGAAACTAATCATGCCAAACATATTAATTTTGATTATAAATGATAATTTATAATCTAAATTCACCCAGAGTAAAAGCATTAATCCAGGGTAAGATCATTCCAGGGTACTTTGTAAGTTGAGTTTGTACTTGTTATTTTCTCAAATTTTAAAATCAGAATTGATTAGTGGTGTCTGCACATAGAGTTTTGCAAATTTACTAAATTTTTATTTTTAAAGAAAGCTAATTTTCACTTACAGAAGTAAAGAGAAAGCTATCTATGAATTCCAGGAAGTAATTTGCTTCTGTATTAACACCTACCTATGCATCTCATGCTTCAAATTCTATGAGTATAACTACCTAATTAATGTTTCAAAATTAGGTAGTTATACTCATAGAAATTTAAGACAATCAAAAAATGAAAGTGCAAATGATATACTGAATGGCAAAATTTAATGTTTACACAAAAGTTTTTTATTATGTATATATAGAAAATCACCAAATTGTTACACACTTTTGTAATAATTTTAATTAAAATCCATCATCACAATGTTAAGTTCAATGAGTAAGAATTGAAAACAGTACCTGAAAAGTGCTATTTATGAGTTCTGACTTCAATAAAATTTATTGTCTTTCAAAAAGGCATAAGAGAAAAAAATAAAATTATAAAAAGATTATCTGTAAAATTACTCCCTATAAATATATAAATAGCTTGTAAATAGAAAATAGAAAAAGAATCAAGAGTACAAATGAAAAAGTAATGAAAATCTAAGAAATAGTTAAATACAACATAATTGACAATAATTAAAATCAGTTATTTTTTATTATTAATTATTCTTTGATAACCATTGGATAATTGAACCATCAGATTACTTATCATTTTTAAGTCAGAATTGAAAATTTTTGTGCAACTTCTTTAAAGAGATTGTGTTTCTGTAAAAGAACCTGAGCTTTTTTATAGTCTGAATTCAGCTAAGAAGAGTTTTTTGCTGCTTTAACCTCACACTTTAGAAACAGCCTCTAAGAAGCACACTGCAGATCAAAATTCCATCAGACAAGCAACAGATGTGCACCAAATGTACTGAATAAATCTTTACAAAAAAAATCATTTAAAACTAGTTGTTGGAAAAAAAATTTAAAAACCAACTATTTGGCAATTAGTTTTAATAATTAATTCACTTTTACACATTTCATTGTTTAAGGCTTAACTTAATTTTAAAAAATTGTTAAAAAAAAATTTTTTTTTAAGTAAATTTAAAGAAACATGATTGTTACAAAATGTTTCTTTTCAACCAAATTTTGTACTTTTCCAAGGTCAGAGTTTAATGTGTATTTTTAAGAAGCTAATGATTACTAGCAACTTCATGGCTATGGTCTTCATACTTGGGATGGGAGTAGAATCAATCCTGTGTTGTACACATATTGATAACATACAAATTTAAAAGCAATTTGCAAGATTTTTACATTTCATGAAAATTAAATTATCTGGTCCATTTGGTATATTTCTCCCTAAAGAGAAAATTCTCATACTCTGTATGAAAATTGTCAATGAGATTTCAGAGGGTGCGGCGGCTTTAAAGGATAAGTAAAATAAACTTTTACACATGATAAAAAAATCATTTTTAGTTGTTCAATCAACAAAAGTATGCCAATAGATAAAAGTAGCATTTAAATATGAAGAAAATATTTATTAGCAAAACTTTTTATACCTGTGGGTTTAAAACATATGTGTTCTGTATTGCAGATTGAGTGATGTTTGGAAGGATTAATGCCAAATCTATAACCACCTCACCCATGAAATCATGTTTACCATCTTCATCATAATCAAGAATAGTGATAATTAGCTTTGTTACTTTCATCTGCTCAGATGTGATAAAAAAAGTGTAAGTTCCACCAACAGGCCAGTCCCATTTAGGATTAAGTGTTGCTGATGAAAGAAAAAAAAAATTAATTAACTATACAAATTGCTAAGCCTGCATCAAATTTAAACAATTGCTTAAAAGAAAATGGTTTAGCAACTTGTTTTAAACCTTGTTTAGGAGCTGACTCTAGTGTTCCTTGGTCCCACCAGCTAGGAGAAATTTTTAAAGTAAAAAATGGATTAGACGTCATTGATGGGTAATCTCGTGCCACAAGTTGGTAACCTTGGAGAACATTAACACGAACCATGCTATTTTGTGGGTTGTATTGCATGAACATCACATCAATACTACCACTTATTCTCTGTGTTTGCATATAAGTTTTCTAAAGACAAGGTTTATTACTATTACTTATTACCTGTCAAAGCATGCAGGCTTTCTTAAAATTAAGTCTAAGGTTATAAAAAGTTCAAATTTTTTTTTGTAATAAGTTATAACCTGAACTTTAAATAGAACTCTAAGAAATTATGAACATTATCTTAAAAACCGAACCATAGTCTCTATCAGACCTATCACTGGTTTGGAGCTTTTTATTTCTGTTTCAACTTGTCTTGCCAATCAGTTTGAAGGTATTAAAAAATCAGATTCAAAAACTGGTTTAATTAATTTTCAATTTTTGTATTAAACATTCTTTAACTGTATCTTTTTAAATACTGCTTTTTGTGCTTTTTTTAAAATTCATTTATTTGTCAAGAATATATATTGCTTTTAAAAAATTGATTTTATAATCTAAAAGATATTTTTTAAAAACATAAAAAGCAATGGGTTTACAAATCAGTAAAATTATTTTGAAAATTATTATTTTGTTCATAATGCTTAAAATTGAAGCTAATAGAAACGTCTAAAAAACATTTTTATTTATAATCTGTGATAAAATTTTATTTCCTTTTTTTATTCCCTTTTTTACACAGAATATTGGTTTTGTTTTTTTTTTTGTTTTTTTTTTGTTTAGTAAAACATTTTATGAAAAAAAAAAAAAAAAATTGCTATCTGAGTTCGGTGTTATGAAAGAAATATATACTGATATATGGTAAAATTTTTGTACTTCAAAAAAAAACTGTTACTAAAATTGTTAAACAATTTTGCCATAGTATAAAAATCAAAGGTGTGTGAAATTAAAAATTTGTGATTTTATTTTATAATCATAAAGATATTTTGTAGTTTTTTTATTCTAAAAAATATTTTTGTAGCATGAAAACTTTTACCTTTTCACTAAAGTGTAAGTTTTGTAACATTGAACCCTGCATCTAATGAATCCACATTTATGAATCCACCCTAACAAATCCACCCTAATGAGCTTAGAAAATTTTATAAACATTAAACTTTACCTCGTATACACTGAAAGCTTGTTGAAACAATGCATTTGTCTGTGATAAATACTGTGATATATTATATTGTTCTGTAATTGTTGAATCAATGAATTCTTTTTGTGTTTTCACTAAACTCTAGAAAAAGCAATAAAAATTTCTTTTTAAAAAATTTTTAAAACATTCAATTTTTTTACATAATAATTTCTTAGTACACAAAATTTCATTCAAATTTGGGAACAATTATAATAACCATGATTTACAATAAAAATTTATTGATTATAAAAAACAAGTTCTGGTTTAAAAAAACCTGAGTTTGATTCATAAGCCTTTCAATTTGCTTTCCTTTAGCATAAACATTAGATATCTGGTCAACAAAATTGGTTAAAGTTGAAGCCCATTGCTCTTGCTTTTTTTTAAAAAATAACTCAATTTGATCGAAATTAGAAAAAAATGATCTTGCTAGTGTTTGATGGCTGGCAACCTGCAAGAAAGTAGTTATATGCACATTTTTAAAATCTTTTTTAATTCTAGAACATAAAGTAAAAACAATAACAACAACAAAAATGCTTACCTCTTTTGCCATATTTGTCACATTAGTTAACAAATTGTTCGATAGCTGCAAGTCATTATCGATTATCTTTTCAAAACTTTCAAAATTGAAAGTAGGCACATTTTGTGAATAGGAATATGCTTTGCCAACAATATCAGTAGCGAGGGAATTTAAACCAACCAAGTAAGAAAATACAGCTGATGCAAACCGTTCACTTTCTATAAGCAATGGCATTATATGAAGAAATACAGATTTTTTTCTTAAAAAATTATTATACTGCTAAAAATCTTAACACCTTTATCAAAGTTAATGTTTTAACAATTCAAACTAAAATTCAAATTAAATTAGACAAGACTTATGAAGTTTGTCTCATACTTTAACTATCACCACTTTGTCTTTTACCAATCTACTTTTTTTTTTTAAGTTATTGCTTAATACTTTGTGGCAATAATTTTTCTCAATCAAAGCATTTAGTTATAGGTTTTTAATTTAGATCATTTCAAATTTTGTAAATAGTAACTTCTGTTTATTTCTAACAGTTTTATGTAAAAATCAGCCAAATAAAACAGAGCCCATCACACATTTCCAAATTTGCATTAATAAAAGTTGGAATATGAGATAATTTTATTTCTTAAGAAAATGTGCTTGATTTTTTTTTTTTTTTCTTTTTTCTTATGTGAAATAAAATGATTCACCTTTACTCATCTGATCCCCTTGAATGGCTGCATTATATATAGAGGTCATTCTTTCTGAGCTTTCTGATGTCATCTGTCTCATATTTACAACTTGTCCTTGTACCTTATTAATCTGTAATTAAATTAAAAAGATTTCCCTATAAAAACTAAGAGAATTAACCATTTAAAAATGTTACTTGAACGTAATTACATAAAAGATTTCCCTATAAACTAAGAGAATTAACCATTTAAAAATGTTACTTGAACGTAATTACATAAAAGATTTCCCTATAAACTAAGAGAATTAACCATTTAAAAATGTTACTAGAACGTAATTACATAAAAATCTCAACTTCTCCCTAAGATTTTAAAAAATATTACTTAGACATCATTATATATAAAAGTCTCAACTTTTTCTATGATCTTTAAAAATAGTTACAGAAAAAGCAGGCATGAAAATGAAAAAGGATTACAGTTGGCAAATGAGAAATCAAAATGCCAGCCCTTACATGTTCTTTATTTTTCATTTATACCTGTCATTGTCTTTAGTGCTATAGAATATTTTTTTCAGTAAAAATTCTATAGCCATTACCTCATTAATAAGATCAGTAAGTCGCATATTCCAAGGAATAAGCCTATCATTGTGCAGCACTGCAAAATCTTTCTGGCCTTGTAAAAGTCGATTCTCAAAGTATATTCCATTCAACTTAAAAAATTACAAAAACAGAAGTTAAAAGATTTTCTTAATTTTTTCCTTAGAAAAAAAATATTTAGTGTAGATGGTTTATAGAAGAAATTCACCTCTACTTGTTGTTTTGTAGCTTGAGTGAACTTCAACTCAGTTTGCAATTCAGTAAGATTTTGTGTCAGTTCTAGCTGTTCTTCTAAATTTTCTAATTTTTCTACAACTCTATCAGCATACAACTGAAGCTTTCTTGTGCAAAGTGGACATTCTTTCAGATAAAAAGGATAAAAATCAGCACATACTTCATATACAATAAAAAATCAAATAGAAAACAATAAATTAATATGATAATAAAATCAATAATCTTTCATGAATAAAACTAGAATGAAAAAGATTTATATAATTAACTAATATTGAATTTAATATGCTTTTATATGATCTTTTATTTCTCTTTAACAAGATTTCCAAAGATTTTTCATTTCCATTTAAATTAAATATAAATAAGGTTGATAAAACTAACATTTTTTCAGAAAAAGAGCAGAAGTTTGTAAGCCAAAGATCAACAAGGAGATAATAGAACTTACGTTTACAGCCATTGATCCCAAAATCAGAATATTGTTTTTGACAACCATTACATGCCCGTCCTTCAACACCAGGTTTACAGACACATTGTCCATAATCATCATTTACACAGTTGGTGTTAAGAACTGAACCAATAACATTACAGTCACATGCTAAAACCCAAAAATATTAACTTCATTTAGATGAGAAAAAAACTAATTTCCATTTTTAACAAAAAATAATTTGTTGATAAATATATTAGAAAAACTTCTTAAATGCATAAATCAAATGATGCTTAGAAAACAGAGAAAACCTTAACAAGGAAAATTGTAAAACAAAAATCATTTACCAGAACATGGTTTTGCTGGTAGACCAAAGTATCCAGTTTTGCATTTATCACACTTCAGACCTTGCACTTCAGTATAGCATAAGCATTGTCCGTCATTGTTGCATTGTTGTTCGGCTGAGCCATACATATTACAATTGCATGATTTACATCCACTTGCACTTAAGCCAAAATAATACGGCTAAAAAGTATAAATAAGAAGTAGCCTTTATACGATAGTTATTTGGTTTTTATAAAACTTAATTGTTTAAATTTTCAAGGTTAAAATTGTATATAAAACGAAGTCACTGAAAAACCAAACAAAGAGTGAGAGTGTACAAAGAGTGTGTAAAACACTTGTAAACACTGTAAAACACTTTTTCAGATGCCACAAAGGTGCTCACATAAGTATGTTTGGTTTTATTTAAATGCAAAATATTTAAAACTAATTGAGAAACATCAATTCAAGGCATCTGCTCTATCAGTATTTATTTAGTGCTGAATTTTGTGTCACTTTTTTTATAGATTATATCTTCACCACAAGTAAATCAAGAGTAATTGGATCAGTGCTTCATAATTAATATATCTTTATTCCAAAGTGAGCAGACTTCATTTAAATAATGATAGAAATGCATTTATATAATGATTGAAGCATCCTTTGAATAAAACCAAGGATTCATTAATGGTCAATTTTCAAGCTAGATTATGATTCTTTAGGCAACTTTGACTTTTAACAATAAAGATTGCTCCTTTTTTAAAAAAAAGTTTATGTACATTTTAATATGTTGTCTAATGGTTAACTTTAAAATATAAACTTATTCATCACATAAAACATAATCTCATTTTCATCAAACATAATATAAAACATAATCATTATGCACAAGTAGATTACACTATTTGAACCCCAGTAAGAGATAAGCTCTACTTTGAACTTTGATATAATAAGTGCTTTTTAAATTTAAGTTTTTGACGTTATTTTGATCAGTTTTATTTGCTAACTTGTTATTGATTGGTTAACTTTCAATTTATTGCATTTTATCTTCCAATTAGCTTTAAGTTAAATAATTCTTAATGGATAATCTTCAAATACATACATTTTGTTAAATTTAGTGTTTTTTTTTGTTTAATAGTGAATCTTAAATTACATAGTTCTTAACTAATTTTTTATGTACACATATCATGAAACTATATAATAAATCCAAGTCAGAAATTAGAAATTACATTGTGTAGTAATTTTCATGACACTTTTTGTCAAGAGCCAATTTCAATGGATTCATGCTATACCTGTGTATGTAATTAAGTATAATAACAATACTATTATGTTAAAGACTTATGTACTAATAAAATACAATAAATAATAATATATAACTGTCATAATACTTATTGCATTTTGTTATTGACAAATAAATCTAAACAGCACTTACAGCACATTCTGAACAAGTTTGGCCTACTACTCCAGGTTTACAATAACATTGTCCAGTCATCAGGTCACATGAACTATTATATGAACCAAGTATATGACAATTGCATCCTGAATTAAATCAAATTAAAACAAATCAGCATACAGAATACAATATCATTTCTTTATGTTAAAACAATATTTACATTATAGCAAACACATTAAAAAATGCAAGAAGTAAATATATTTATAATCGCACCTAAACATTGATTTATCAAAGCATTTCCATAAAAACCTGATTTGCAATACTGACAATTATCACCGATTGAGTTAAACTGACAGTTAAGGCATACACCATCTCGAGTACATTGATTGCTATTTCCATTGCATTCACATGGGTCACAAGTTCTTCCTTTAGTGTTAGGAGGGCAATTACATAAGCCATTAAGAGGGTTACAAATTTTATCTGTTCCTTTGCAGTTACAAGCTAAAAGACAAGTACTTATTCAGATGTAAGAACTTTTACTCAGATGTAAACTGATTTATCTTCAATACTGCTTAAAAAAAATCTTTTGACTTAAAATATACAAAATAAACAGAACTTAAAAAAAACTTGAAAGCCTATAAAGAAAAAATTAGCATGCTGTGCTTGAGTGTTTTACTTTTATAATTTCATTTTTTGAAAGTGTTACATCCCCATTACTATTGTTAAGAACCAAACTCATTTTTCTATATATTTTTAACTAACTAAAATCATTATTTGTAAATATTTATATGATAAACATTTCGTTTTAGTTTTATTTTTATATAACAGCAATAACTCATTCATATTAAAACATAAAGCAATAAAAAGAATTAGTATCTATATATATTTATATAACATAAGTATTATCAAAACCTGTACAACCAGAACTTGAGAAACCATAAAATCCAGGTAAGCAATATGAGCAATCTCTACCACCAACACCAGGTTTGCATTGACATTTACCACCAAATTTGTCACAGATAAATGAGAGAGAACCAACAGGATTACAATTACAAGCTTAAAAATTAATATAAAAATTAAAATTAAATTATGATTATGTAAAAGGAAATTAAAAAGATTTATCTTAAGTAAAATACAATTTTCCATTAGAACAACTCCCCTATCCATTAGAACATTTCCCCTTTCCATTTTTAGGATTATAACAATTAACTGATGTAAAAACTTACGTAAAGCACCATCTTCAAATTTTACTGTCATACTATAGACACCAGCCAAACATGTAGCTTCATCAGAGGTACCCAGTCTATAACAATAAAATATATGTATTATATAATTCAAATACTTGCATATAAATTAATAAGAACCTAATGTTCATTTAACTTTTAACATAAGTAAATTACAAGAATGATTTATACTAAAATTTTTTGAGTAAATAACCTAAAAAAAAAAATGTCCAAATATGAAATCTTATTGATGTAAACAAAAAAAGAATGAAGGGCAACAAATATGTAATCCACCAACAAAGTCATTTTTAAAGAAATATTGAAACATTAGCCATATATTAAAAAAAAAAATTTTTTAAATTTTTTTATCATGAAATTTAGACAACTTGTACTTATTTTGCAGCAATACTGTAGTCACAAATAATTATAATGAATATATGTAAACCACAAACAAGTTTTGCTGTGATAGAAATTGATTGTGGAAACTTTGGATTCCAAAATTCTGTGTCAAAACAAGATTGAGGCTAAAGAAAACTAGTAAATGGCTTGATAGCAAGAAAATTGTTATATTAAAACCAATTGCTCTTCAAGTGAAACCGTACTGCTCCAGAGAGTGAAAGGGATATTTCCATACCAGATATCACTTTAATTCTGGAATTTCACTTTTAAAGTTTCAGGATGCACAAATACATACATCAGCAGAGAGCATGATAACATCAGGTCATTCCAGAAAACATTTGATGCAGCATCCACCAGATATTATATGATAGTGTAGCAAAGTCTCTTACCTTATGAACTTATGCCTTTAACAGATTATAAATATATGTTCCACCAACAGACAGATTTTATTAAATTACATGAATTTAGCCACCCATTTAGCTTAGTGTAGTCCTCCTGGTTGTTTAAAGTTGAATGTAAGTCCTTCTTCTACTTCATCGAGAAACAAGGTATTTAGGTATTAGGTATAATTTGAGAGTTAGTTGAAGTATCAACACAAGACCCAGATGAGTCATCACCACCTTCACTACCAGGTCTATTAAGACTGGGACAATGACAGTAGCACAGGGAATGATATTGTTGCTTCTTTTGAATGTTACTTGAATCTGTAGTTGTCATCAGTTCTTTTATACATGGTTGCCTCTAATTGCTGACATGCCAACATCATAGTTTTGAACCCAATGCTTTGTCAAGGTAGCCATTTACTGGCTAAAAATGAAATCTCTCAGCTAATTTTTTTGATTGCCTGAAACTTCTTGATGCATTTGGGTGTTGATCTACTTTTCACTGGTATTATCCTAATTTTAGCATTATCATCAAGTTTTATGATTTTCTCACAAGTTTGTATTCATCATTAAATCAAAGCCTTTTCATAGCAAATTGTTTGCTTCAACAAGATCATTTTACATATGCACCATCATTAAGATCATGAATTAAATAATGCAACATCTGAATGAATGTTGAAAGACAAACTTATCTATTTTAGCATCTTTATTATCTCACTTTTGAGACCAAATGTTGCTGATAATCTTCATGGTAATTTTTTTGTCATTATTTCCAAATATTCATTTGTAAAGCTGATCTACCATCAATAGCTGGTGTTGTTGTTCTTGTCATACTTTTGTTTAGAATAACAACATCAAAATTATGAGGCCGAGCCATTTATAGAATATATACATTTTTATTTTTACCTTTATAACCAAATTAGCTGATCAAGCTAAAACTGTAATCAAATATAAAATAGTTAACATAAAGTATAACATTTATGTAGCTCACAATTAAAAGAAAAAGCAAAAAAAAAAGTGAAAGAACTGATGATAATAATGTTAAATAGTACCATTACTAGTATATGGAAAAAGTTCAGATTTCATGTTGATAAATCAATTTAAATTTTGAAAAATGTTATCAAGATTACCAGTGAGAACAATTGGAATGTTTTGGGAATAAGGACAAGTCAATTTTTTAACGTAAGAGGGTTAGATATGAAATATAATACTTTTATAAATATGTTTATATATATAAATAATATAATTTATCATTCAATGAACATTTTAAAACATTTTTACGATACATAAAATGCACAATTAAGAAAAATTTTGAAAATGTATGATTATTAGAAATGCAATATTACTTTAAATTATTGTCACCACAGGTTTGCAAGAACTGTATTCTATCACTCTCAAATAAAATATCAGCAGTAATAAACTCGGCTGGTATAGCAATAATACGCTCCTGAAAAACAATTGATATGAATTTTTTAATTTAGAACTACATATTATAGTATCATTAATAGAACTTCAGTAAAAATTTAACATGTTTTAATGAGACAAATGAGACTACAGGGGAAGATCCACAGTTGTCTGCTTTTTCTACAATTTGACTTAATTAGCCAACTTTACTACATACATACATACATACATACATACATACATACATACATACATACATACATACATACATACATACATACATACATACATACATACATACATACATACATACATACATACATATATATATATATATATATATATATATATATATATATATATATGTATATGTATGTATGTATGTATGTATGTATGTATGTATGTATGTATGTATGTATGTATGTATGTATGTATGTATGTATGTATGTATGTATGTATGTATGTATGTATGTATGTATGTATGTATGTATGTATGTATGTATGTATGTATGTAGTAAAGTTGGCTAATTAAGTCAAATTGTAGAAAAAGCAGACAACTGTGGATCTTCCCCTGTAGTCTCATTTGTCTCATTAAAACATGTTAAATTTTTACTGAAAAACATGTTAAATTTTTACTAAAAAGGCTAGGTTCAAATTATAATGGCTGTCCAATCTATATAACACATATAGATTGGACAGCCATTATAATTTGAACCTAGCCTTTTTTTTAAACACCTAGATAGCCCCTGAAAATGGTATTTTTTTGGTTTTATATTGTCAGAAGTAGTAAACACCAGTAAATGATAAAATAGATGCAAAATTGAAAAATTGAACAGATATGGTTTTTTTCTTTGTAGTCTTTGAATGGGATTTAAATATCTAAACAGTTTATTTGAGAGAAAAATGAATCAAATAAAAATTCTGTCTTACTTAAATTAAAAATAGAATTATGAAATTTTGCTTTGTGGCAATTAAAACCTGCAATTAAATATAGTTTGATTTCCCAATTAAAACCTGCAATTAAATGTAATTTGATTATGGCTTTGTACAAACTAACAATAAATATTTGATTTCATCAATCTATGGCTTTGTACAAACAAAAAATATGCTCAAAATGAAAGTACTTTTTGTGTTTTTTCAAAATTATGTCCAACAGTATAATTTTAAGTTCTTTATTTAATTTTTTTTTAAGTTCATTTTTACTAAAATAATCTAAAAATGTTTAAAGAAAAAAATAAATTTAAAGAAAAGTCTTAAATAAATACTGGTACTCATTCTTGGTTTGGAATTTTTTTACAAATTTTTGTTCTTAACAGTTGGCCTCCAAAAAAGCACCTGTCAACTTTACTTAAAAGTCTCATTAAAGGTTTCAGAGAATCAATAGTGAGAATTAATAGCATTTATTTATAGCAATTATTATAAGCAATAGTTTTTATATTCAATAGTTATAATAAAAATGTTAAAATATATAATTTATATAACAAAACATATCTTCTGCCCATTATTTCTTTAAAAAATTCCATAATGCTTTAATAAAATAACTGAAGAAAATTATCTTGTTGAAACCACATATTCATTAGTCCATGGTGTTTGGTTCTTATTTTTCTACTTTTACAGACAAAAATTCATATGTTGTTATTACCATTAACAACAATTAATACACTTTCTTCTTAACAGATAAGACGTAATGGTGTTCTGGGTAACAATTTTTATTAAAAAGAGTAAGCTTTCATAAAAAAAAACCTGGTAACAAAAAGTAGACATCAAAATATTTAATTCTTTGATACTTGATTCCATGTTTTGTGAAAAATGTTTGAGAAAGCTAAATTGTAATTTTTTAACTGTATTTCTCTTTTGTAATCCAACATTTAAGTCACTTGCTTTTTAATAACAAAACTTAAAGAATCAAAAGTGGAACTTGAGTTCCAGCAGTCTTTAGCGTCACCTTTTTAACCAATGGGGTTGGATTCAAATGCAATTAAATAATTGACATCACTGAATTTCTTACCAAAACTTAATTCAAAAATTTAATTGTTTTAATATTAGTAATAGTTATATAATATAATATAACCTATAGAATAAACCAATGTGGCTTCATAGCAAAAAGTATCCATTTAATTTTTTTCTTAACAGAAAAGTATGATAATAAAAATAGTTGTGGTATTAAAGATTACCTTCAAATAACCTCTGTATTTTACTTAAACTTATAATTTCAGCTCATGAGCATTTAAAATCTAACTTTTTTATTAAACATACATGTTTAACATTTAGTGCATACTCAATGATCATGTCATATGAGCAGTGCACTAGCAGCCCTAATGGAACCATGTAAAACATGTTTTGGAGCCATTTTTTCAAATTATTCTCCTGGAAGAAACATTCACAATACAGTGGAACAGTGGAATGTTTTCTTTACATTTGAGAACATTTGATTTGGTTAAACAGAGAAATCATTTTTGCTTGTTTTAGATTTTTTAAAATGAAATACAGAAAATTTGTTTTAGAAAAGTAAAGGAAACACTGCTTTTTTTTTTTTGAGGATTCAGAAAATTGTTGAAAGCAAAAGCCTTTAATATAAGCTGTTTGTAAAAATAAAAAAACTACAAATAATCTAGTAAAGAACTATAAATGAAGTTATCTTTCTATATTGTTTATTTGATGTAATTCCTCTTGTCAATAAACTTTTCACTCTTTAATAAAATAATCATAAAACAATTTAATTAATTTATGAATCAAAATTAACACAACATAATTAAACATTTTAAATAAAGTAAAGTGATTACTAACCACTGTTAGAAGGCTACTTGTAAAAGATGATGAAATATAAACTTCATAGGTTCCTGCTCCTAGATAATATAAACTAGATGTTTCATTAGCAAAAAAAGTTCCATTACATTCTCCTCTGGGACATAAGTTTACATCTGCATAGGGTTTTGTGTTAAATACTACTTGCTTTGTTGAAAAGGTCTTTAATTCTAAGAATAATCTTACAGGAACACTGGCATTCAGTGTGTATCCAACACGAAGATAATATAAAGAATCTTGAGGAATTTTTATTGTTGTCTGAAGAAATGACTAAAAGTATACAAAGAGATTTTAAACAAGATATCTGATGTTCTAGCATTTTAGTAAATATTTTAGTACATAATTGTGCTATATTTTGTAAAATACACTCCAAATTACATTTTGTAAAACATATTTTAAATTATATTTTGTAAAATACCAAACTATACCAAAAATTACAAAAATAAAAACTTTACAAGAATTAAACAACAAACCTGTGCATTAGTATATACATTTCTTATTCCTTGAATGTAATAGAGATCTGGGAAGTAAAACCCTTGCTCCACTCTAAATTTGTAAGAATAAGATATAAGAAAAATATAATTTAGTTATATAATGTTGTTACATTGTATAACTAAACTATTTTTTTCTGATTTCTTATTTAAAACCACACAATCTAAATCTGGTTAAAGTACTAAAATTTCCACAGATTAAAAGTATTTTTGAAAATTTTTAATTATGAAAAATGAGCTTTCAGACTACAAATTTTAGGTTTCTATATAAATAATAATTTTGTTTTTAATCTTGGCTACTGAGTAACTATTTATTTGAATATTCTATGACTGCTTAGAAACGTATCCAAGTTAATTTTTTTACATTTTTAACATAATGGAATATATATATATATATATATATATATATATATATATATATATATATATATATATATATATATATATATATATATATATATATATATATATATATAAAATCCTTTAGAATTGGTATGAAACAAGGCCTACTGATCATTCAACTCAGACTGGAGGTTTTAATATATAAAAATTTCATGGAATAAAAACTAAGTATCTATGAATTTTAAGGTATTTTATTTGTTTAACTGTTCACATTTCTTTCATATACTTCAAACAATTTTAAATACTTTCATGAAAGAAAGTATATTTTTATAAGGAATTAAACAAAATATGAATCCCATAAATGTATGTTATGAATGAAAAATTTTTCGTTCACAATTTTTTGTAATAGTAGTTTTTCTTGTGTCAGCATAAACAATAAAGAATTTTCACCATAAATTACAGTTATATTTACTAATTACTCAATTGTTGCAAAATGGTTGATTTTGGTCTTTTAAAGGATATTTGCAAGTGCAAATTGCAACAATTATTAAAAGAATATTAACCAATACTTTTGATACTGGTGATATCTGATAAATTGTAAGTTCTTTATGATCATCAAAGCATTACAGAAATATTAAGAACAAACTACATTTTTAATTTGATGATTCAGAAATCTTTCTACAAGTATTGCCTATGGTTTTGTAGGCTCCTATCTCTCAATCTCTTTTTAGCACATTTGTTAAATTCAATTTTAAGATCTAACCATAATTTACCTTTTTCCCTCAATCTAAAGGGATAGCTGTTGTTTCTTTTAAACAAAAAAGCTCTTAAAATTGAGAATTTTACCCTAGTAAATAGGGCCCAACATGCAAACCACTTTGTTAATAGTATTCTTTACACCATCTTCAAGGTAGTACTTGAGGATGTGGTCTCTTATGGCAATTACCAATTGCCTGACATATTTCTTATTTTTATATCCAAATCTGATGGCAAAATCAGATTTATAAAAAAAAAATTAAATTAAAAAAATTAAATAGACAAAAGAACATTAAATAGATTACAAATTAAAATACTAGAGATAAAATGTACTTCATTTGCACTCAATTTTCAAATCAACACAAGTTTTCTGTGAAGGTAATTCACTAATTTTTATTGCTTCTTTATATTAAATCAACAGTCTGATAGCTTCTTACAATCAACTGTAATGTCTAATCATCAAAGACAACCTATGATTGCAGTTTGAAGCTCTCCAGTAACTCATGTAATACTCAAATATCAAATTAGCACCAAGCTGATACAAAATATATAGTTCATTTACAATATACAAAAAAAGTTAAAAGTTTCATTTACTTTCTCAAAAGTACAATAGATAAAGGTAAAAAAAAAAATACTAACTATGTATTTCAAATCTTTGGGGCAAATATAGACTCTCAATCAGGTAATCAATAGGATAACAATAGTGTCTCTTTTCCCTAATAGTCCCATTCCAACATGAAATTATTATAGCTCAGAATTAGGTTAAAGAACAGTAATAGTCATTGTTCTTACTTCTCCGTATTTTAGTAATGAAAGCAACACTTGTTGGAACTTCTTCAATAAACTGTGTTGATAGCCTTATTTAAAAATTTTATAAAGTTCTGGGAGGTATTAATTGTAATAGCTTGAAGAACATTGTATTATAAACTGCAAATCAGTTGATTAAATAAAATCAATACTTTTAAAATGTGTGAAAAGAGTTGAACTTGAAAATTGTTGAATAAAAACTGATTTGAATTTATCCAGTGGCGTACCTAGGGTAAATAGCGCCCTGGGCAAACACCGATCTCGCGCCCCTCCTCCCCCACATAAACTTCAACTTTTTAATAAATGATGACACAAACTTTTAATAAAACTTCATTATTCATTATAAATAAACAATTTGTTTATGTAACATATATTACAACTTTTTTTTTCTAGCTTTAATTGCTGCAAATTTCTTAATAACACTGTCAAAATCAATTTCTTCGGTATATTCTCGCTCTATGCTTAGCCTCTTTTGCGCCCCTTTTAGGTTGGCGCCCATGGCACGTGCCCTGCCTGCCCTACCCTAGATACGCCACTGAATTTATCTGCCATAATTATCAAAGTAAATCCACAAATGACACTAATTAGACGTGATTAAATACAAACTTTGGTTGAGTTCGAATGTTGAATGTTCGAAAGTTGGACGTTTTATGTTGTTGTGTAATACGAATTGGCTAAAACTTCTCAACCCGAAGATTTTCTTATTTTTGGTGAGAATAAGGACCGAAGTGCAAAATTCGTTTGAACGAATATTTTGTTACTTTACCAACGTTTAAACAAAATTATTTAACACTTCTAAAACTTGTTTACATTTTAAATAGTTATCTTTATATCTCTAGATGCAATGGTAGTGTAGCGGTTAGAATTGTTGCCATTCAATTTGGGAATTAAGCATGTTTACTAATGATTTAAGCATTTTACTGCTGAAATGAGGCTTTACGTCGCGGGTCGCTTTATAAAATTTATCAGCCTAATCACTCAGATCTCTAGCTATCGTTGTTCATGGAAGATATTACTGAATTTAATTAAAACTCGAGGGAAGTTACAGAGAATTTGAATTTGCAAGATCTCAAATGCTCTGTTATTTTCAAATTTATTTGTGAGAATAAGCAATTGGTGCAATCTGGAAAAATATCTTTTTTAAGGATTTTCTACATTAGAGTTAGGGAGAAAACTAACTCTTTGAAGTTTTGATTATTGGTACAATAAATATTTAGAAAATAAATCAGTAAAATCATTTTTTAAAGACTATATAAACTCGAATTTTGATCTGCATCCAATTACATTAATTCATTAACTGATTCCACCAAAAGAACTTCATTTCTTACTGGTGTTGTTTCGCTCCAATTTTTTGATGGATCCAGCAAGATAATGCACAAAAAAAGGTTTCATTTCAGTTCCACGACATTGAACCTGGCCCAGTGTGTGATAATCAGCAGTGTAAGAAAATTATGTTTCGTAAATGAATTTGCCCCATTGAATATATCTCTGTGACATTTTGCAATCACTTTCATAATAAAAATTTTTTTTTGGAGAAGAAATATAAAATATTTAACATTTAATACTGTAAAATTAAGTTGGATTTTATATTGTATTTACAAATTCCTGCCGAAAATTTGTAACTATACAGTTGTATAATAAATAAATATTGATTTTGTTGTAGCAAGTAACAATTCAAGCACTTTTAACCTTGGGCAGGTGTACTAAAATGACATGCATGACTTTCATATAAATTGTGAAAGATTGGGATATATACTCTATACGAATTGCAAATCAATGCTCTTGTTTAATATAAAAGCGCGGAAAAACAGTTTTCAAAATAACTCACCTTAATCCGATTCTATAGTAACAAATAACTTACTGTTTACATTGTCTACCAGTTGTATGTGCACGACAGGAGCATACTCCTGTAACTTTATCGCAAATATAAGGACTTATAGATGCTCCTGCGTCACATCCACACCCTGTAAAAAAAACTGCTTCTGAGCAAAACTTGGAATAAAAAATAAAAGTATCTGAACCAACAACAACAAAAGAGAAATCGTGCTTTAAGTTGGATCTTGTTAAATAGAGAAACATTTGTCAATGTCAGCTATTTCAACTACTGAAATACCTGACTGTTTTTTCAATTGGGCAAATAAACTCACATTTACAACCGTTGATATCATCGTTTCTTAGGTCATAATAGCCATCTTTGCATCTTGTACAGTCTCGCAGTTTTACGTTGCTTTTACATGGGCATTGACCAAAAAAGTCCTGCAAACAAATAAAACTTTTTAGTAAAGATTTTTTCAAAACAAAATTTAATTTTAAACGATAAAAGTTGTCACAAAATATATTCAGAACACATATTGACGAATATACTTTAGCTTTTTTTTAAACCCTTTATACTCAATATATCGTTCTTAATGTGAACATTAGATCAGGTAATAGTAGATGAATGCAATTCATCAGTAAGCAATATCCTGTGAGGTTACTTTGACGAGAGACCTAAAACATGAGGTTTAAAAGGCAGTTTATCTTAGCGCCATCTTTGCTTTCCTAAATCAGAGATACGTTCAATCATTAAAAAACTGTGTCCAGGGATTTATCGATCTTAGTCTACAAAGTTACAGCATTGCTTTGAACCTCAGAAGAAATATTTCTCTAACCTGGCTATACAAGAAATTCGCTTGTTTTGTTCTGATGAGTACAGATAGGACTTTTATTTAAAAAAAGAAAAATAAATTTTGTTTGCAACTTGTAGCTGTTTTTAAAAATCTTTAAAGCAGGAGGTTGTTTTCTTTTTCCCACAAAATTCAGTAACAATCTCTCTACAGATCGACTTCTAATGTTTATCTAAGTTTGATACAGGCTTCTCTTTGCTACTCGTTAAGCTTTTGAAGAGGCCTTTAAAAAAAAAGTTTTAATTTTTTTATGTTTTTAATGAAATAAAATGAATTGACTTAAAACTGTTTTGTACTGTAAATTAAACTAAAAATCCTAAAGATCTGTAATTAAGATCGACAGTTTTTTTGTTGTCGTTAAAAAAAGCGCAAGTTCAATGCATTTAGGTTTCTGGAAGCAGTTCAACCGCGGTGGTTTCAAAAAAAAAGTTCTATTTACTTCGCGTTCAAATTATGCATCAAATCTTTCAAAGTGTAAAATCTTCCTAAAAACATTTCAAATAACATATTTTCATCTGTTTGCCAATGTTAAACCAATGAACCCATCATGGTGACAGTTTCTATGTTGGTTCAAATCACGCGAATTCAGCTGCATTAATTCTTCGACATTCAAGTTAATGTTTTTTTTGTTTTAATTTTTTTTTTTACGCCAGATCCACTTTTGTCTGGCGATAAGTCAAAGTATGAAATATAGCGCAATTTACTTGATTAATTGTTTTAACCGAAATGCTTTCCTCGACCAATCATATTCAATGTAAAAGACTACACGCAGATTATGAATCAGACGTTACGTATAATTCAGCCACAATGCATCCAATCCGCTTTTTTGTACTGTTGTTGTTTGTATGGAGCTTAGCTTTCTTTCTCGTCCTTGCTGCTATGTCAAGAATAGTATCTTTTAGAAACGCGATACTAGAAGGTTTGTTGCAACTAAAAGCAAACAATTCTCTCGAAACGGACTTGCAGGAACACTTATAGTAAGTCCTTTAAATTGAAAAACATTTTTGGAGTAATTAAAGTGTAAAAAAATTACCTATGTTTAAAATTATTTCGAGAAAAACAAGATGCAGTTTTTAGTTTTTTATACATGTCACAAACTCAAAAACAAACGCTTTCATTTTTCGGCACATTTATCACACCAATACAGTAGTTGTTAAAAATATTTTTTATCGCAGTAGTGCTATTAGAGATGTCCAATCTAACGAGATGGCGTACACAAGTTTAAACAAAAGTTTGCTGGATTCTTCCGATGAAATATTAATCTTCAAAAAAGAAAGGTGCATTAATGTCTTACTTTTTTAAATCTGTATTATTTTCGTTTTTTAAAAAAGAGTTTTAAATAATTGTAGAAATAATAGGAAAATAGAAGAAGAATAATAGCGATTATGCGAAAACAACGAGAAGTGATAATGTAAAAAAAATTATGTGATAATAATGTATCTGTAAAAATTCAGGATTAATATTTACGGCAATTCCCATACTTTTCATAATTAATTGTACATAAAAAATAAAACACAAAAAGAATTTTTTTTTTTATATTAAATAACATAAACAGTAAATGCATTTTTATATGAAAAATCTGAATATAGCTGCACTGCCATTTGAGACTTTGGTACAAATGATTCATATTTAACACACTTGTTTCTTTTGGTGGGATTTTTTTCTTGCTAAAAACTTCTATAGATATTTTTTTTAAAATACAGTTGAAAAATTTCTTTAAGAAATTTAGAAATATTTGCTGTTGTAGTCGACAATGCACTGCAAGTTTTTAACCCATACTCTGAATAATAATTTTTTTTTTTTCTGGATTTTTTCCAAATAACGAGTGTTGTAGGATACATAGAGATAGACTAGTGGAAGTATGATTCTTTAAAGTCTTCAATTTATTTGAGGAAACTACCAACCAAAGTTTGTCCAAACATGAATTGACAAAGTTTCTGAAGAGTCTAAAAGTTTCAAGGAAGCCTTGAACTTGAAAGGTCCAGGATCTTTCAGCCATTCTTTGGAGGATGTCAATACTCTGAACTGATAACTCCACTCTTTCCCTGCAAATAGATCGGAATTAAAGGGTTGAATCTAAATGTTCGGCTTTGAAGATCTTTCTCTTGCTTCTGGCTTCCCCTGCAGCTGGTTTCCCCCTGCAGCTGGTTTGATCAAAATTAAAGTTCTTAAACTTTTTTTGCAATAGGGATGATTACTTAGTGCTTGGCTCTTTTGTACTGCGCTGTCAAATTTGTAACTAATTTTGAGGTTTTTTTGAAGGCCTGGATGTTTCATCAATTCCCTGGAATTTGTTAATAACAATAAAACTCATTTTCAAATATGATCCTCTATCATCTATACAATTCTTGATGAGCTGATTTGCTGAGTGTCCAATTTCAACCAGATTATGTTAGTTAATTCTTCCAAATTCTTGCAATGAACAACATTGAAGTTCTCAGTTGTTGCGCCTTGCTCCTTAGAAATGCTGACCTTTGACAATGTAAAGAATTCAGAGAGTTTCTTTCCTTCAGCAGCAAACTTCTGACCAAAGTATGGCTTAACCATTTTGTTACAAGTTGCTTAAAGTTGATTCAAGTTGCCTCATTTCGTAGTTAGAAAGTTCTGTATTGAAAGAACATTGCGCACGTCTTATCCCTGCTGTACAGAAGCGACTTAGACCTTGATCAATGATTTGTAAAACACTTTGTACATATTTTTTTGTTGTGGGAATAGGGTTTTCGAAGCTGATAATAAGCAAGTATCTTTTATTTCTTTCTGTAACCCTTTAAATGAATGCTTTTCATTCAGCTTTAGTTTTCAAATCTTGCAAATCACAATATTTGAAGTGTTTTACATTCACAATATTTCACAAAAAAATCACGATATTTCAAGTGACTTTATCTGTATACAATCAAATATAGGCAATGAAACTTTTTGGTCACCTTGGTCAAATTTACGGAGAAATTTTAATAAAACCTATTGAAATCAAAGTCTTTTTTCACGAGTTTGTGACAACTGTTTTTCTTACAATCATAAATGTTGTAAGTTCTTATTCACATTCTTGCAAACACAAAAAACAGAGTTTAACAGCAATCTTTATGATTTATACCTGTGGCATTTTTGTATGTTGCAACGTAAAAAAGAAAGGTTGACTGTTTACAACCGATTTGTAAAAAGATTTGAAAACAAACTTGATAATTCAACTCTAAAGTTAAAGAAACAATAAAAAAAAAACGGGAAGAAAGAGAGGTAAAATTTTAAATGCTTTAATCATATAATAATGCTTTTTTCTTTTTTTTTTTTATTTAAGATAAGTTTTGAATAGTTAGAAACAATTATCAAACTTCAAGTAGATGTTAATTTTAAATAGTAATTGCTTCATTTATATCATTCACTAATGAAAATTGGTGCCGATTGAAATATAATTCAAACTCATGCTTTATCAGTTTTTTCATCTTAATCTTAAAAATGGAATATCTTACTCGGACAAGATTAAAAGATTTTGGAATTTTGCATAGTTACTCTACCAAATGTGTATGTTAATACTGCAAAAAAGTTTTCTTGGGAATGGCCGTAAGTATTAGTTTTTTACAGGCGGATCTAATGATATAAGATTAAGCAAATTCAGTTTTTATTTTCTTATTTAGCAAATGCTCTCCTGAAAAAAATGTTGTTTTTTTAAAAACTCATAAAACTGCGAGCAGCACAGTTACAAATATACTAAACCGATATGCAGACCTACACGAGCTTACTGTTGCATTACCTAACATGGATAATACAAGGTTTGATTGGCCACGTAAATTCCATTGGTCTAGCGTAGATTTGTTGAGGTTAGATGGTCTTCCTGCGAATATTTTATCAAATCATGCTAGGTAATTAAAGTCAAAAAGCATTAAAATTATATTCAAATCTGTTCGGCCGCCATTATTACAAAACTTTATGTACAAGTTTACTAAAACTTTAATTAAATTAATAAAATTAAAAATTAAATAAATACCAAAAATGATTTTTTACTTGATAAATATTAGGTATAATCGAAATCAAATGCAGATGATCATGGAAGACAACGCAAAGTATATCAGTATTATTCGAGATCCAGTCACTCAGTTTGAAAGTTCATTTTTTTATTTCGAATTTGATAAAATTCTTGGATTAAGTAAATCCTCAAATCCAATTGAAGATTTTTTAAAGTATCCCGATGAATATTTGTATAACTTTACCATTCTTTTGGGTGATCTTCCAGACACTTTGAATTTGCTTCAGTCAGGAATGTTTTATGATTTTGGGTATGACTTTATGGATTTGGAAGATAACAGTGTGATTCAAAAAGTGCTGAAGAAGTTGGAGAACGAATTTCAGCTTGTCCTTATCACAGAATATTTTGACGAAAGTCTGGTTTTACTCAAAAAAGAGCTTTGCTGGCAAAACGACGATATTTTATACATAAAACAAAATCAAAGATTAAAGAAAGGAAACCTCACAGATCATACAAAACAACGTATAAAGCAATGGAATCGTGCTGATGTAATTCTCTATCAACACTTCAACAAAACGTTTTGGGAAAAAATAAAAAACTACGGTGATTCATTTTGGGATGACGTGAAAGAATTTAAAAACGAGAACAAAGTGTTCGAAAAAATATGTTCACCAGAAAAAGTTACCACAAAAGGTTTCGGGATAAACGTTGATGTAAACAGTTTTGTAATGAATCCTAAAGTGGATCGTTACCATAGATACTTATGCGAAAAGGTTCTCATGAACGAAGTCGAGTATTTGTCCTACTTTAAAAAGAAGTTTGGCAAGAATTTTGGATATCAAAATCTTTTGATCGCGCAAGGCATGAAAACACTCGCCAAAGAAAGAACGTTAAACGCGAGGTTAAAAGTTAAACATGGCCCTAAATTTTTTGAGTTTTCTAAATCATCACAAAAATCAAGGAGTACAAACGTTACAGCGATGTCTGAACTTAAATCAAAAATTAAATTAGTTGTCTGATATAAAACACTGCATTTTTTTTTATTTTTTAAAAGTTTTATAATCTTTTTGTCGCTTTTGTGTATTAAATGGTTTTTCTACTTTATTTTTTTATATTCATCATATGAAAGTTACAAAACTAAATAAAAAATCTTTTTAAAATATTAACTTTTTTAAACTACGTTACCGCTGTTCAGTGTCTCAGAAGATAGAGATTACCTGACCTTCAAAATATTTTAAAGATCAAAAGGGTTACATTTTTAAAACGCGTAAAAAAGCAAGCTTACTACAAGTCAAATTCGAATTGTCCAAAAGAAGCATTTTTCATAACACACGCTTGATTCTTTTTTTAATATATATTAAAGGAAGTTTTTAAATGTCCCGTTTTTCTCGCTGCTAAGGGAAAATATTTGTTAGATAAAGAAATTTTATAGAAGCAATCAAATACTTGTTACAATATCTCCTAAATCAACATGAGTTTGCGGATAATAATGCAGATTTGTTATTGCCGGCTGGTTTCCAGAGATAATAATGCAGATTTGTTATTGCCGGCTGGTTTCTAGAGATAATATTGCAGATTTGTTATTGCCGGCTGGTTTCCAGAGATAATAATGCAGATTGTTTTATTGCCGGAGATAATAATGCAGATTGTTTTATTGGGCTGGTTTCCAGAGAGGAAATTTATTGGGCTGGTTTCCAGAGAGGAAAAATGTGGCAACATTTTGTTGAAAGAATGCGCATAAAATTTGATTTTTAAAAAAAAACTTTTTAAAATAAAGGATTTTTTTAATCTAAAAAAAATATTCTATTTTTTAATTTAGGTATTTAAACATTTTGTATCAGGCTAAACATACAAAGATTTGTATCAGGCTAAACATACAAAGATTTATAAAAGGAAGTAAAATTTTTTTATTTACATAGGTTTGAAACTTTCCACGCTTAGAAGTTTTTTTTTTTTTTCTTCACATTTTTAAAATTTTTAACGCAATCCTGTGTCAAAAAAAGCCTTTTGTATTATTATTTTGATTTAAAAATATGATATTAGAAGCAATAATAAATTTAAATCTATTAGAAATACTTTTCCAGAAAGCACTTACCTTGTGACATAAATTAAATCTTTGAACGGTTCCATCTAAATTGCATGCGCACGCTGTAAATAAATAAAATTTTAATGGAAAATTTTTTATTCAAGGAGTGTGAAATATTTAAATTCCAAAAAAATTCAAGAAACAATAAAATGAAAAACAATAGTAACAAAATATCAACAAAATAAAAGCAAATAAAGTTATTAGTTAAAAAAAGATTGAGGACAGAGTTTAACTGCCTCCGTTAGAGTGTAGAAATTTTTGCATAACAGAAGATAGATTCATAGAAAAAAATTTTAAAAAATGTCGTCATAAAAAATTTCGATGTTTTTGACAAAATGAATCCAAAAGTTTTTGAAAGTTATAAAAATACTTTGTACATATAAAATGTACAAAGAACGTGTGACATTCAAAAATGTGAACATAATTATTAAGATATATTTATCAATTATAAAAATTTTGTTATACATTACTTATGGAAGATTCTTTACATATCTAAAGTTTTTGTGCAAAAATGATTTAAAAAAGACTCACGCCTGCAACCAAGAGGATTCGCAGATTCCAATCGGTAAAATTGATCTTTACATATGTCGCATTTTTGTCCAATCACATTTGCTTTGCAAAAACAATCTCCTACATTCTAAGAAGAAAAAAAAACGCATTAGTAAGTTTAAATTTAATGATTTATTAGCTTTTTAAATACCAGAAATAATAGTTTTAATCATTTTTCTTTTGAAAAATTAACAAAAGTTCTTAAAAAAGTGCAAAAAAAAACAATAATTGAATACTTTTCCAGGATAAGTAGCTATCATAGATGCATCAGTGATACATTCAGCAAACCTAAGTACGTTATTTGCTGGTTGACTCCCTTCTATCGAACAACCGCATGCTAAATTAAGTTTAAATTAAATTAAGTTTATGAAGTAAAATTTTTGTATTTCTTTTGAGATTATCATAAAAATGTGATATTTTAAAAATTTAATAATGAAATAAAATTCATAATGAAAAAAATCGGAGAACAACTTCAACAATGTCACTCTTAAGTTTTTTTGAGGAAGTAAAAGGATTTTTGATTAACAAATATTGAAAATATTTTGACAAACCTAAGCAAGCGTTAGGTGAATCCGGGGGAGTATTCAATGGTCTGTAGTAAAAAGGTTTGCATCTCTCACAATTGATCCCCATAGTATTATGCTACAAAAAAGAAAATATTAAATATAATGCCGAGTTAAAAAAAAGAAACCACGAAAGTCACTAAATACTTTTTCTTGAAAGATATTAGAAAACTAACCTGGCAATTCTCGCAAACACCACCACCTGAATATTCTCCATCTAAGTTTAAACTCTGACGAGCGTCTGCAATATCTTGACTGTATCGACAAGAATTGCTATGGCCATAGCAGTTACATTCTAGAAGATTAAAAAGAAAGACATCGTAAAATCCATCACAACTACACAAAAAGATTTACTAAGAAAAACAGAGGGGGAGACCTAGGTTATTGACAAATCATTTTATACTTAAACCTAAATACAAAATTTACGTTGACAAGCAGTTGCATTATCCGATGCCCATATTGATTGTGACCCTCGTATCCAAGGATACTGGTTAAAAGCTGGGCAACATTTTTCGCAATTTGTACCGCAAGTATTATCAAAGCAAACACACTTTCTTAATCCAGTTAAAGGATCTATTGGGCAAGTTAAACCATCACCATGGCCGTTACAATCACAACGAGCAATTAATGAAATTTCACTGACATCATAATGATGCTAAAAGCATAATATATTTAGTCTCATACTGATGATGAGTTGTTATGAGTTCAAATTCGTGATGAAAATTCGCGAACGACATTTAATATTAACAACAATTGTAATAATCTTAAGATTTAAAATCCATTTCATACCCATCTCGTATCAATATAGTCAAACTTTCTATACAACCCGGAAAAACGAATATGCACATTGGTTGTGTTCATCCATTTCTACGATTCAAAATAATAATTCAAAATATTTAATTCATCAAAATTTCTGAAAATTAAATCAAATGAATTGTTTACAGCTATTTTATTAAGAATATTTATTTGCAGAAGTAATGTAAAAAGTATTTATAAAATAGTTGATAGAATCTAATAAAATTAGAACCGAAAGATAATGATGACATCTACAAAATAACAGAGGGATACGTAATAATTAAAGATTGTTAGAATTATTTTTAAAAATATAAAAACTTAATCAAACAATCTATCAAATTAAGATATTTTTCATGTAACTACTGCGGATTACCAGTAAATCTGGGGATTCATAAATATTAGAGCCATCTCCTCTTAGATCACCATTTAGATCTATGGCAACCTAGAAATCAAATTGATAATTTACTGTTTCATAGTTTTCATTATGAAAACAAAAATCCTTTAAAGTTCTCAAAAAAAATTATTTCTCAAAAACATTATTTATACAAAAAATACCTCTTCTCCATATTCAAATGGATAACCGCTGTACTCTTGACATAACACTCGGGTAGTAATTTGGTCAGGTAAGACGTATATTTCGCTTTCTGGTATTCCAAATACACTTGTACACTGTTCTCTTAGAGATACCATATAATGCCACGGATGATATGTTTTACCAAAGTCAGAAGACTTATAAATTGCAATTTGTCCAGGTCGACGATAATAACCAAAATTAAAAATAATCTGTTTTCCGTAAACAGGCTATAAACAAAAGTAAAAAAATTTAGCTCAATAGCAAAAATATAAAAATTTAACAGTGTATACAAAAAACCTTGTAAAATCTGTTTTCTTTGGTACGTTTGGTTCGTGTATTTTATCTTTGTTTTCCATCACAAATATTTTACTTTTCAACTAGTAGTACTATTTGATTTATTATCAAACATTATACTATAAAATTTATTTCAATGGTTGATGTTTAATTAAACTTAAAAATGTCTTTTACCAGCAACAAAAAGGTCAGAAACGAAAAGAGAAGTTTTTTTTTGTTGAAAAAAAGCGCCAAAACTCTTCGTAAAGTTTTAATAAGAAAATACTTAACGCTGAGAAACTTTAAACTTAGAAACTTCCATAAGTAAAAGTTTATTTGATTGCAATTTATAATTTCATATTTTCTATTGCATTCCCATCTCTTTTTTTTTCTTTTTAATGCAGAGAAATTGAAGAACTTCCAAAAAAACCACCTTTACCACCCAAAAGCCTCATATTTATTTTAAGTATATTTCTCCTACTTCTTATCAAATTTGAGCAAATATATCGTTACTTTTTATCGCTACTTTTTATCGCAACTTTTTACATAACCGTAAGGTATGCAAAACCTTACTCACGCTTCACTTACATTTTAACGCTATTTGCTTTTTCGTGTACGTAATATTTTTTACTCTTATCTCAATCAGAAATTTTTGCGTTTCTCAAAGCAAAAAACTTTCTCATTTCTCAAATCAATAAACCTTTTCAAGAATCTTGTTTAGAATATTCTCGTTTCAAAACACTTCATAAAAAAATGTCACCACCTTACACTTGTTCATTGTTTTTTGTTGTTTTTTTTATCTCTGGCTAAAAAAGCTACACAGTTAAAATTTAACTTTCTTTTCGGAAAAAAAATACTCGCTTTAAATTTAGTTATTATTTAGTAATTCATTCGAATGTGATTCTTTTTTGAAATCACTACCATCATAATACCGTCTGTTACTTCCGATGGTTTGAAGTATCTTTTTTTGAGTTTTGTTACTTATTATATCTCTTTTGTTACTTATTATATCTCTTTGTGCACTTATATCTTTACGGGATTGTAAAATGCATTCAATTAATGAGCATTATCAAATTATATTCTTCTGAAAAAATACGTAAAAAATATGCATCGGAAAAATACATCAGTAAAAATGTACTCTTGTTAACACGCATAAAATGCCTATTACGGTTTTATGTAGTCAGAAAAAAATTATACTGTTGTTTAAGTAATGTCGCAGTTTTTAACTGAAAATTTTAAAACATAAATTTCACCTGAATCATAAGATACTTAAAAAAATTCTTACCGCATCTAAGTCTATTGTAATAAAAGCAAAATCGATGTTATTTCTGGACTGCCATGAAGTATATAAATCTCCATCCAGCATCAGGTAAGGAGGCCTTGCATAAATGGGGTTACTAGAATCGCAAAGAGAGAGTTGTCGATAACGCGGTGATATATACCCTTCAGTAGTGTTAAAGTACTGCTCTGCAGGAGTCCCACAAGTTACGTTAGCGCGAATTTTTTGCATGTAAAAAGCGTTAAACCCGACGGCTCTAACAGCGGCTCCGTAGTCAATAAAAAAGATGAAAACTACGATTGAAGGTAGATTGAGCATCGTTATTACCAAGTGAAAGCAGTGCTGTTTAAATAAGTTTTTACGGTCGTACTTTTGCCACCTTTCAAGCACAGTTTTTCATTTTATTTCAAAAATAAAATTAAGTCATCAAATTAAAAATTCTAAAATTGAGGTGTTTTTTTTGCAGCTTAACGTAAAAAAAAGTTCGTTTTGCAAATAATAGCTGCTTCAAAATCAAGCATGCACAATCATGAGACGCTAATGCTAGGATGTTTACCTTGAATTGCTATTTCTAATTTGCCAATAAATTTTTGAATGCGCTATACAATCTAAAATACGACGCTGTAACTCAGATTCGTGCTTATGCATCACAAATTATAAACCGAGTTGAATGTCAAAGTCTTCTAGCAAAACGTTGTTTTTAATAAAATTGAACTTAAATCTCCAAAAACCAAATGGTATTTTGAATTTCGTTGAAGTTTCAATGTCGTTGTTACAAAAATAGGCATTGAGTTTAAAATAAAATGAGGGGCTGAGTAGTGCTGTATATACAGTGTCCTTCAAAATTAATCATGCGATATGTATTCCAACCGGGAACCGAAAGCCTTTTAATGACTTTGCTAATAATTTACCATCTTTAAAACTGTCGATTTAATATTTCATTTTGTGAAGTGGAGAATTTGTTTTAATTGACAATAAAAAACATTGTTGAGAAAATCATTCAAAATAAAACATCAAATTTGTACAAAAATTTGTGAGAAAATGCAAACTTTCCAATGTCATAGTACAGGGCATCGTAGAAAAGTATAAGAAAACAAGATAATTGGAGTATCTCCAAGGACAAGATCACAAGTGGATTTTCAACGATGGTGAAGAAAGGCAAATGTTTAAAAAAATAAAGATCTCTTATTGAGAACACCAAAAATCCAAACTGAAATTGAAATTGAAATAGGAATAGCAAACGCCTTCAGTTATAAAAGTACCAAAACAGCACAGTTTAAAGAGAGCTTTACACTGTCAATAAGTCATACATCAATAATAACAATCGTAAAAAACGGTAGAACTCGCAGAGGACCATCTTGACAAGACACAATCTTTTAAGAGAAGTGTCCAATCTTCAGATTAGTCAAAATTCAATATCTTTAGATCTGGGGATTGTCAACGAGTACGGAGAAAGACGGAAGAAGCACTAAAAATTTATACAAAGATTCTCTGCTTCAAACAAATTACTCACTACTGAAATGGTATTTCAGATGAGTGTAATACCTTTGACTAAAATTAAAATATGAATATTATGATCGAAGTGTCTTCGTAGAGCGCAATGCGCTCTACATAGCCATAATCTGCTCAGAGCGCAATATTGTACACGCATGCGCAATTATTTTATTATAACAGTGCGATTTATATTTCACAATAAACCTGGTTAGATAGGCGGTTAGGGTTAGAGTAAGGGTTAGGGTAAGGGTTAGGGATAGGGATGGGGATAAGGTTAACATCAACAAAATTAAAAAAAAAAAAAAAAAAATTTAGCGCATGCGTACAAAGTATTGCGCTCCGAGTAGCATATGGCTGCATAGAGCGCATTGCGCTTCAAGTAGCAACGGTCTATTTTAATACAAAAAAGATTCATAATTGCTTAAATAAATTGTCTCTCCAAACGATCAGTTTTAATCCTCGAGATTTTACAATATATATATATATATATATATATATATATATATATATATATATATATATATATATATATATATATATATATATATTTCTCAAATAATTAGTTTTGTTCCTTTTCAGATGGTAAAAATTTATGTGACAATGTATTGGTTCTTATTTCGTTTTTTTTTTTGTTTTAGCATTTTTAAGAAGAGGTTTGTTGCTGGGAGCTGAAAAGCATTTCACCGCAACCACCCAAAAAAGATAACTTACTACGAATTAGAAGCATATTTTAACTTTCCATGCCGATGCAAATATAGAAATTTGGAATTACAAATGGAATTTTAAAATCTCCATACCAATTAAATAAACTGGTTTATTTATTTTTATATTAGTTTCAGAATTTGTTTAACTTTTTTCAGCATAAGTCGAGAGCAAAGATTTAACAGCTAAGACTTGCAAAGTTGGCCTTAAGGACCTTGAGGTCTTTGAATGTAACATTTATATTATTTCTTCGAAAAAAATCAGCCTCACCATCTGTTTTTTTTTTTTAAAAACCATCTAAGTTTTTTTGTGCATGTTTTTAGTTTTAGTTTTACGGTTCAATAATTTTCGGATTTTATATTCATCATTTTAATTCAAAAATTAAGTCGGCGAAATCACAGATATTTTTGCAGTGTGACAATTTTTAACATTTTCACGAAATTTCTAATATTACGAATGCGTAAACAGAGGGGCGATAACACACAATACAAGTAATTTTTGTAATTTCTTGTAAAACAAAAGCTAGTATATAATATAGCTTAATGCATAAAATCTTTAACAGTAACAACTAATTAATGTAGAATGTCTGGAGTCGAAAACAAATATTAACTAGATTACTAGATAAAATAACAAAACTCAAATTCAACCAACTCTTTAGAAAATAAATTGTTTTAGCTTTTTTTTTTTACTGAAAACCTTTTTTTAAAGGACAAAAAGAAAAGTTCTGACAGCAAAACTTTTAGCAACTTAAAGCAACTTTCTCACTTAAAACAACTTTACAGATCTTTTATTCAAATACTAAACAGAAACAGAATAAAAACGTTTTTTTACTACTTACTTTTTACTACTTTTTTTACTACGTTTTAAAACATCCTGCTCCTCTTAGGGTGTGTCGATTTTTAAGGTAAAATGAACTTTTTCAAATTTCGAAAAAAGAGTAGTGAAAAAATATAACTTCGCCATTTTTTAAGAAAAGTGATATTTTCAAAAATGAAATCATTTTAGTGCTAGCTTAGTAAATTTTAATTCTTAATTCACTTATTTTGGTTCTTACCAATAATTTGCAAATTCTCATTTTTTTCTTTAAAAAGTAATTAATACGTCATAATCGGACCAAAAAGGAAGCTCCGGAATCAATTCGACATAAAAATGCAAAAAGAACAAGGAGTAGATTATCTTTTAAAATGAGTAATATTGTAGGAAGTGGAAAGGAACTTTATACATCTGAGCTTCCAACAGCTAGAGATATGCTAAGATATGGTATGTTTTTAAGAGAAATTAATGATAAAAATGTTAGGAACTATACTGTAGATCATCTAGTTACCGATATGTTACCCGCTTTACTTGGCCGATGGTTGAAAGCAAATGCCCTTTTTACATATCCTGTTGTCATTCATGAAAAAACACTTTTCAAAAAACTTAAGTGTTTATGGAAACCAGCTGTTGCTTTTAGTATTGAACGTGGTAAAAAAGCTGAAAAAGAAAGATTTAATTTAAAGTTAGACAATCTTGTGGACATCTTATTTTGCAAATGTAAACTAATCCTTTGTTCAGAGTACAAATGTGATTCAGAATGTATGGAAAAAATTCATATAAAGTGTCAATGTAAGAGAGATGAAAAAATACCGATTTTAGAGCTTCAGTTCATCCACTCTCAGAGGACTAAAATTGGCAGTTTTGGAACTTTCTATATTGGTGGTGCAGATAGGAAAGAATTCAAAAAAATTGAAATAAAACAGCAAAAGCAAAGAACAATGAAAACAAATAAAGAACAAAAGGTAACTATTTAAGTAGAAAGCTTGAACAACTACATCACATACTCAAACATGCATATATGTATATATATGTATATATATGTATGTATATATATATATGTATATATATATATATATATATATATAAAACTTATTTTAAAGCCAGATAAAATGTCTAATCAAATAGAACAAATCAATTGCATGCAGAAGAATGAATCCTTATCTCTTTTATTGCCACATATTGAGGAAGTAAGTTTAAAACTCTTAGTTGTATACACTTTAGTTTAAATACAGATTAAAAATATAAACAATTTATTTTATTTTTCAGGATTATGAGTATAGTGAAAATGTTCAAAAAATTTGTATAAACAGTTGCTCTTCATTATTTAAAGATGGCAGTGGTCAGAAAACAATCCAAGTTGATAATCAAACTCAATGTAAATCTTCTATGAATCAAACATGTTTAATTTATAATACTATGAGTATTGAAAATATTGCTCTGATTAGTATGAGACACCAAACAAGTTTAACAGAAACTGCTGAAATAGCTACAGCAGCTTTGATAGATGCAAAGATTATAAGCAAGAGTGATTGCCATCTTATTATAGATCATAACAAGGTAAAAAGGGCTCAGGAAAAAATGGCAAAAGAATTAGACAATCAGTTTGAGGTAGACCAAGAAAAAAACCCTGTGTCATGTCTTTTTTTTGACGGGAGAGTAGATGCTACAAAAATGTTTATAGAGGTAAATGAAAGAAGTTTTCCTAGTCTGATTAAAGAAGAACATTACTCTGTTGTAAAAGACCCTGGTGGTGACTTTTTCATTTTGTTCCAGATTTGACCAATAATAAAAAAAAAGCTGAAGTTATTGCAAATCACATAGTTGACTGGTTAAACAGTAAAAATCAAAATCAAAATCTCATGGCTATTGGAGGAGGTAACACAAATGTCAATACTGGTTGGGCGGGTGGAGTCATGCAATGGGTAGAAAAAAAATTAAATAGAAGATTAGTTTGGATTGTTTGTGATCTACATACTGGTGAATTAGGGTTAAGACATTTAATTGAACATTTAGATGGTCCAATGCTTTCTCATAATAAATGGTCTGGACCACTTGGGAAAATGCTTGACACAGCAACTGAGATTGAAATCAATACCAACTTTGTTAAAATAAATTTAGGTTCTCCTTTGATTTATCTTAGTCAGAAGATTGTTAATGATTTAAGCACTGACCAAAGTTATGCTTATTAAATTTGTCAAGCAATAAAGACTGGAGATCTGCCTATCAGGTTATGAATGCTGAAAATCGGACCAGTCTGTCACAGTAGATGGCTAACAACAGCACTTCGATTTTGTAAAATTTTGGTTTTGTAATCATGGCCTTACTGGTAGAGCATCCCGCCATCGGAAATTGCGTAAATGCGTAAATTCCGATGTGAGAAATAGTTAATAAAGCCTTTATTAACTATTTCTCAACTATTTCACAACCTTTATTATAAAGGTGACTCCGATGTGATTTAATCTTTTTATTTTCTGTAATTTTGTGTAATTTTGCTAAAACTTCGTAATTATAGATAAATACATCGGAAATACCACATTATTACGAGTTTACACTTTAAATACGATTTATTGTGAAATAGCGCGAAATTATCGTACGATAATGTGTAAATCTTAAAATATATCGGAGAGTGCGTGAAATTCTCCCCATCGGCCTCGGACTACATCACACCTCCGATGTGATACCATTCCTCACCATCGCATCACATCGGAGTCACCTTTATAAACTATTTCTCACATCGGAATTTACCCAATTTCCGATGGCGGGATGCTCTACTTACTGGTACAAATCTAGATAATTTAAAAATAATTGTGAATTTTATTGTTAGTGTTTATAAACCTAACTGGTTTAATATTAAAGTTCATTCAAGTTAGGTTGAGGGACCTAGACATGTCTTGTATCAACTAGAGTTACTTAGAACTCAGGGTAAAAATGTTTTAGATATTGTTATGCCAACAATTAGACGATCAGCGTGGTATGCACATTCTGAAGCAATTTTACAATCCGTGCTTTGTAGCAAAAATGCAGAAGAAAGAAAAGAAGCTGTAAACAGAATTCTTAACATACGAGGAATAGGAGATGAGGTAACTCAAGTTGGAGATAGTAGTCTCAGAGTAAGAAGAACACCAGAAATAAATCCTAATGCTAAACAGCTATCAGACCTTACAGCATGGAATTTAAGTGTAACTGAGCCTCCACTTACCTGCACTCTTACCTCTGCCACAATCAAGGAGTTTATAAAATCTTATGAAAGTTCCTCACTGGAATTCTCATACGCAGTCAGTTGAAAGATGTGTCAAATTGGTAACTGAAGCTGCAAGCCATGTTTACACACATGAGCGAAGAGAATCATATATACGAGCTCAACTTGTAGGTAGACATTTAATGCCACGAAATAGAAGCAAAAAAGGTATGGCGACTCTCGTAAAACTGTAGGGAAGTAGATAAAGACTTTCAAAAATGTTTAAAAAGCTAAAAACTTCGACCTTTATTGTTATATATACTTTTAATTTTTTTTACTCTTTTCCTACGCCTATGCATGGTGTACGTCGTACACCATGCGAATTGATAAAAAAAAGTTATCAGCGCTATTCTATAAACAAATATAAATATAACGTCTAAAACGACCAAAAATGTGAAATATTAAAATCAAAATTTACCGAACTAGCACTTATTGGAATTTAGTTTTTAAAGTTTCCCTGTAGTTAACTAATCGTAAACTTACATTTTTTTCCTACTCTTTTTTAATACTTGAAAAAAAAAAAAATCGACACACCCTATGCTCCTCTACAATCTTTCTTTTTTACACTCCTGTTTCAATCTTACACTAGGCTCACTGAAGCTCATTTGTCATGCTTTTTTTTTTGAACAAAAACACTATTTTTTCTTCGAATCACTGTTTCTTTCAGCAATCAACTCGTCAGCTGCTGATAACAATCTTTTATCTACTAAAATACTTTAACTAGGAGAAAAAACAAAATTCTAACTTGGGTTCAAATCAACATCATTTATATCAATTATTTTTCTTGCGTCTTCAGTTGCTCTTCGCTTTTTTTTGTTAGCTATTTCTTCTTCCTCTTTCTACTTAGGCTTTGCTTGCTGGTCAGCTTTGTAGCATGAGTGAGCTAAGTTAACAGATTTTAAGAAAAAATTTGTCATGGAAATATCAAGTATGGATTCATGCCTTAATTTTCTATTCTTTGCAAACATCAAAGCCTCTATAATATCCGAATCAACTGAAGTTCAATGAATTTGAAAGTACCACGAAGCCTCTGGAAAAACAAGGTTTAGCTATTGATCTAATTTCAAATGGTTTCTATGATTTACAACTTTTTGTGTCGCACACATTAACATCAGCAACTCGTTAATACCCTTAGTGGATTTGCTGTCATTATCATTAAAATATAAAAGCTTAATTTTAACGAACTTGGACATCAGTATTGCCGGCAATTTCGACATTTCAGAGCAAATCAGATGAATTCTTGGTTTAATTAATGGAAGTATCTTTAAAAAACGTCATTTGCTATAAAGGCAGTAAAAAAAGAACATTGATATTTCATTCGGCAAAGCATCTGTGATTCACTTCCATCATTCGGTGTCTCTGACAGTTAAAAAGATGTTGTTGTTGTTGTTGGAAGGAATTTTAAAAAATACAAAAACTTTTAAAATCTGAGATTTTCTAAAAATCACATTCTTCTGAGTGTCACCTATCTCATTGAAAGATCTCTGAGTGAAGATTGAAATAACTTTTTAGCTATTCAATTTATTGATCTTCTTAGTACTTTGACTCTTTTTAGTACTTTGACTCTTTTTAGTACTTAGCTCTTATTGACTGCTCTTCTTCTGCTAGCAAAATGTTTAAAGAAAAATCAAATATCAATTGCAGTTGAGTCAATGTTAAAATTCCAAGAACTGACTCCTACTCACTATGAACTACATATTGGAGACACTATTATATGAACTACATATTGGAGACACTATTATATGAACTACATATTGGAGACACTATTATATGAACTACATATTGGAGACACTATTATATGAACTACCATATTGGAGACATATTGTGCCAATTGATATGATTTGCTTTTACTAGATACTTTACTAATTTAATAGTGACTATTCTATAACTACCATATGCTGAAAAAAATTCATACAAGTTAATAAAAAATATTGGGACAAATTAATAAAATTTTGGGACAAATTACCAAAATTTTGGGACAAAATGGGAGGACTGCAATAAAGAAAAATCTCTTTCATTTACATAAACAAAATAGAAAATTTTACTTATAAAAATATTTTTAATATTTTGACAAAAATATATACATTATATGAAGTTAAATCGTAACAAGATCTTTTGATATCATAAAACACAAATGAAGGCAATAAAACATTTGTGTTACTGAGATTTCTCTGAGTTCGGTTTTTATTTAAAAAAGATACCAAAATGCCTATAATGACAAATCCAATAAAAAATCTTATTTAAAATACTTATAACTACTATCAAATTATTAAAAAGATATTTTTTCATTAACAAATCAGGAACGCAAAAGAGCAGGTAATCAAAAAAAAAAAAAAAAAAAAAATCAAACGTCTATTAATTAATTGCACTATAATGATTATTGCTAAATTTAACTCGCCTAATTAGTAATGTAAAGATGCCAACAAGTATGAGTACAACTGGCGCTCCAAAACAAATACCTATGATTATAAAAACCACCTGGGAAATTGAGTCTATGGGAGTATCACCATAACCAATCATACCGGTCCTAAATAACACAACCCAAACTATATTTTTATAAGGAAGACAATTTTTATATCAAAAAGTCACCTACATATTTTATAGAAAAAAAAATTTAATGGAGAAAAAGTTAAAAAGAAAATGTCTGTTTCATTAAGTTAAATTATTCAAAAAATTATTTCTTGTTAAAATAGTAAATTAAATTTATAAAAAGAAAAAAAAAATTGTTTATATTTCAGTTTATTATCTTAATATTTCAAAAAATTTTTTATAAAACCCCTAAAAAAAGAGCGCTACAAAATAACATCATAAGTAATATGGGTCGTTGGGATCAACAAAGATCCTTTTTTGACCAATGACCTGATGTATATAAATACCATTTGAAATTTGTGGAATATTAACATAAAATGTCCAATCATCAGAGATTATTCAACTACCAGGTAAAATCTATCATTCTATTAGGGTAGCAATGTTTGTTGACATCTGTCAGGCACCCCTACAAGACATTATTGTTCCGAATGTTACTCTATAGCTCCAAAAACCTAATGAACCTGCCACCAGTGACCTCAATTATATTTCTGATAAAAATAAGTCAACTCATCAATCTCAACATCTATTTGATTGCCATTTTCATCTAAGCTTCTGAGTTGCTATAGATTTTCTTCTGTTGTTCAAAAATTTCTCTCATAAAGTTGCACAAATCTATAATTGTTTTTCTGGAAAAGCAAAATTCTTAAGTAATTTGTGTCTGTATAAAATCAAAGCACTACATAAAAAAAAGCAAAATTAGTGTTTAGAGATAGAAGACTCTTTGCAAAAAATGAACCAATGGAGCACAACTTGACAAAAATTGTCTGCATTACAATGCCACCTCCATCCATCTTGGTTTTACCTATATTTGTTCAATGAGGATGGCATGTTACAGATTGAACAATTTAGATTGTTTGTCTCTAATTGTTTCCTAACTGCAAATTGCAAAACAGAGAAATCATTTAACTCTACAAGTAAGACTAATATTGTAGTATTCTTATAAAGAATTTCTGTTGCAAGTAAAACCTCGTCAAAAATTGTGTCTTGACCTACCAGCCATTTTTCAAAGTAAAGTAACTAACTTAAAATTAAAAACACAATTTAAAAGAAAAGAATTTTTGAAAAGTTTTTTAAAAGTAATTGAATGACATAAACAATGTTATAAAATAAAAAAGTAAGAATGATCAGTTTAAATTAATAACTTTGAAATAATCATTTAAGTAAATTTCATTTTCAGCTGATAACATTTTTGTAATGTCAATGTATCAATATCTCCTTCCTAGATTTTTCTTCTTCTAGATATTAATGCCTGTTAATATAACATTTGCTGTGAAATTGTCACTTTTTTTTTCTCTTGAGATTAACAACACTCAGTCAACCCTAACTAAAATTTAATTATGAACTAAAAGGGTTTAAGTAACATTTAATATATTATATATAGAGAGTTAAAAAAAAAATCATACCAGCTTGAAAAATTTGTTTCCTTGTACCAGCCATCTTTAGGCATTCCAAAAGTAATATTTAAGGCATAAAATGTAACACCTTTTATACCAGTAGCTATACTCCACTTTGTAAAGCTATAAGTACTTAATTTTCCTTGTGTACCTAATGACTTAGAATCAGTACCAAATTGATACAACAAAGACTGTGTTTGCCTTGAATAATCTTTTTTCATATAAACAACAGGTTTCCATGATGCAAATGTTTGCGATTCAGTCATTGGAAAATTAACTTGCCAAAGCTTAAATATACCAGGAGTGTATTCATCATCAATTGAGCTAGTAGTAAAATATTTTCCAGCTGACTCACTTTGATGTGAACTAAAGAAAGCAACTTCAATAGCATAACGTAAAAAATTTCCAGCAAAAAAATCTTTCAAAATAAGTGTGAACTCAGAAACATTAGCATGGAATTTGTTATGAGGAAGATCCTTTGCACGACCAGCTGCATTACAAATTTTTGTCTGAAAAAAAAAAAACAAAACAGAAAACTATAACTATTTACGTTTTACTTAAATGATAATAAAAATCTTTTGTAAAACAGGAATAAATTAAAAAATACATTAAATTTTTTCTTTTAAAAGAAACTTGATTAAATAACTGGAAAAAAGAAAACAAAAAAGCAAAACAAACAAAAAAAAAAGAAAAAAAAAACAAAAACAAAAAAAAAAGAAAACAAAAAAAAACAACAAACAAACATACATTAAAATAAAGCAGACTCGTTTTGTTAAAACTTTCTCCATTAAAAAACACACTCTTGTTATCTCCAGAAATTAAATTCCATTTAAAGTCAGGCATTACATCAGCACCAATATAAGCTTCTTTCGGTAATAACACATTGTCTGATGTATCATTGTAAGGAATAATACGGTTTATAACAATGCCAGAATAATCTTTATTGCCATCCGAAAAAGTAAATGCTTCTCCTGTTTTGTTACATATGTTGGCCTCATTTATTGTAAGGCTTGTTGAATTAAAAACTTGCTTTATGATAATAGTAGGTATATTTATGGTTGATATCAGATAATGAATTACATTATCTTTATTTGAAGAACTGGTGCTTGTTATATGAACCAATTCGTATGATGCATTTGAACAAGTTACATTTATTACATTTTTTTCCACCTGTGAAAAATAAGAAATACAGAAGAAAAATATTTTTTCCTCCATTAAATACAAAGCTAATTCCATTTAATAATAGGCAATATATAATAATATATGAAAATAATAAGAGTAAAAATAATGATAATAACAACATTGGTGATATCTTAAAACAAGTAATTACATAAACATGAAATTTTGAACAAAAACTGATTACAAATAAAAAAAGATTTTTGACTTATTAAATTTTGTGTACAGTTTTACTTGGGAAATCCTTTTAAGGATTTTTTTTTATTTTTAATACAAAACAAAAAAAATCCTAGTAAGGGCAAAAGATCTTTAATGCTGAATGACACAAGCATACTTTTGTTCATAAGTCTACACTTGCTTCTTCCTGTTTCTTATTCAATGATTTGATCATCCTACAAAGCACATCTTTTTTTAATTGACTGATATGTCCCATTTTATTGACAGTTTTTTTTTTTTTAAAAAAAAAAGGAAAAAAGAGCCATGTTAAATGGTGTTTCACTTACTCCTATGCATACTTGGTCTATAACATTGGAAAGGTCAGAAGAAAGAAAAGGCTTTTTATAGAGTTTTTTTACAGTTAGACAAAATGAGTTAAGGGACATTGCAGAATATTGATGGAATTGCAATATTTCTAATTTTAACTTCCTCAATGATTTTATGGTTGTGGAAGTAATCAGCTCTGATTAACTTATAAACTTATAAAGGTTTTTCCGATTTTAATGCCAAATTCATTGTTCAAATTTAGTGTCAAAAGAACAACCAAGTGATGATGTACTAAAAAAAGAATTGCAAAAAGTGAATTGAGGAGTTTTGAAGAGAAAATTATCTTTTTGAAAAGTATGAAAAATGACATAATATTCAATAATGAACATTATGTAACAACTGATTCAAATATCTTAAAAACAAAATTGATACATCTTGACATTCACATACTACTAATTATTTAGTAGATGTTGTTTATATAATAGAAAAATGTGAACAACAGCTTGATTGGTAAAATTTGCAGCTTAAATAGCAATAACATATATAATGTAACAAAAACAAGATAATTGGAAACTTGAGCTTTTGATATGATTACCTAAGATTGTTTAGCTCATCTGCTCAGTTTCTTAGACCAGAATTTAGCAATTCTAAACATCAAGGATGTTAAATATTTCCAAAAGATTGCAGGGTGACAGCAACATACAGAGTGAACAATTATGTTTTACAATCTGCCAGAGGAATATGTTAGCTGATTGTCCTATCTATTACAAATGAGCTACAATTATCAAAATACATAGGTATTTTATCTTATATGTTTTATTTACTTACAGACATACTTTTTAATTTAGGTAAATGCAGGAATGTAATTATTTCAAACACTTAAAAAAAAAAAAAAAAAAGGAGATGATGCCTGTTTTTAGTTTCTTTTCTATTAAACTTTCTCCAAATGATTAATGGGTGTGGAAAAGCCATTTGCTACCAATTCTAGAAAGCCTACTGATCTAATAAATAGAATTCAGAGTTTGTCATATAACAGGAAAAGATCTTGGGTACTCACTCATAATTTACCAATAATGATGCAGAATGAGGAGCCAAGTTATGCTTGGATCATCTTCAGTTAAGAGTCAAGCAGGGTAATTACAGGAAAAATCAACAAACCTTGAATTATTTAGGAAGACAGTGGAATTTTGCTGTAACTTTTTTCTGCATATGTTCTTTAGCTATAGATCTGACAGTTCTCAAAATGATTTGGAACTAGAACTTTTAGTTCAGAAGATATTACTGATCTTAGGTGTCCTGTAACTACCCCAGACTTTGGGGGAAAAACAGAACATCTATGGGGGGTAATTATGGGACATACTCCAGTCTTGCTCTAGAAGATCTAATAAGTGTAGTATTAAACCTAAAAGAATATGAAAGGTTATTAGCAGCATAGCAAGCTATTGTGCACCTTGTTAAATGCTAATTGAAATGTTTACAATGGTAACCTGGTAGAAAATGAACCAGCAACAAATTAGCAGCAATTGCAACAATGGTGATAGCAATAAGGCAATAAGGATCACTAGCTTATTTTAATCAGCAGCTAGTTTTAGCCTTGTGACTAATTATATCTTTAGGATATCATTAGCCACAAAACTAAACCATTTAGTTACTGACATATCTATATAGCATTATCTGCTACAAAGCTACAATAGGTAGCTGTCACACTAGTATCACAATTCCTTAAGCTCAATTAACTTTCATAACATTTAAGTAAATAGATTGAATATTGGTTTAGAAAACTAAAGAGGAAATTATGAAACAAAATTTTTGAATAAAAATAATCATAATAAAACAAGCTAGTTTTGATTACAATCAAATGACCAAAAATATAAAACATTAAAAAATAGTACAGACACTAGTTAGCTAATATAAGAAATACAAATTAATTATATATAAAGTAATTCTAATGCATGTTTTATAAAAAATATCAATGTCCTGTAACTACCCCAACTTGAATTTTGTATATATGTTAATAATAGGATCTTTTTTCCAGGAAATCCAATGCCTTTGGCCAAATCCAATTTCAGAATTATAGAAATAACAGCTATCTCTGATCACCAGCTTGTGGTCAGAGAACCAAAAAACCAAAGTGTGGTCATTTAATTTTTATATCTATTTTAAGTGAAGAAAATTCTTTTTTATTTTAAGAAATATACAAACTTTAACATTTTTTTTTGTAATGAGGTCAGATCTGTGAGTCATTCAAATTATTTTCTTGATTTTAGTAAAGCACAATTATGCTAATTGAGCATGAAAAAAAATGTAATAACTTTTTTGAGAATTATTGAGGCATCCTGTTATTCCATTGCAATTTTAACTGTCATACTATTACCCTGCCTGACTGTAAGAATAGGACAGTTTAAAATTAAATTTAAATAGTGGTTTAAAAATCATGGAGAATTTATTAGTAATTTAAATAATTCTTACAACTCAATATAAAAACTAACTTCAATTGTCCTGTACACCATATTAGAATAAAGTGCTCTGAATATGCATTAATTGATTTATATCTAAGTAAAATGGATTTTGGATTGATATAGACAACCAAATGGTTATTTGATATTTATACATACCTTCCGCTGTAAATTATCTTCGGTAGATAGTATCAAGTGAATTGTTGCACAAAGTAACAACAAATTCAGGTGCATTTTTTCTGATATTTAAGTTTTCTATTCATATATCTAAATTCATATATCTAAAAATTCATATATCATAACTTCGTATATCTAAAAAAAGATTTAAATATTACACACAAACATATTTTACATGTATTGTGTGTATGTATGTATGTGTGTATGTATGTATGTATGCATGTATGTATGTATGTATGTATGTATGTATGTATGTATGTATGTATGTATGTATGTATGTATGTATGTATGTATGTATGTATGTATGTATGTATGTATGTATGTATGCATGCATGTATATATGTATGTATGTATGTATGTATGTATGTATGTATGTATGTATGTATGTATGTATGTATGTATGTATGTATGTATGTATGTATGTATGTATGTATGTATGTATGTATGTATGTATGTATGTATGTATGTATGTATGTATGTATGTATGTATGTATGTATGTATGTATGTATGTATGTATGTATGTATGTATGGATGGATGGATGGATGGATGGATGTATATGTTAACCATCCATTTCGGTTATATTATAAATATATAACAGCCATCAATCTTGATTTTTTTAAATATTAGTATACAACAACTCTAATTTATTTACTAATGTTAAAAAATTATTCCTACTTCTTATATTTTAATACATGAGCTATAGAGAAGTAGATAAACTGCAGCTCTTAGGTATGTATTTACAAAACTTAAAGCACAAACAAAATGCAAAGAGAAATATGAGAGAATTGAAAAATTCATGTGATTGACCATAACGCCGGTATACTATCCGATATTACTGCACCTAGAATAAACAAGCTCCGGTAAATAATCCGAAGAAAATATGCGTACTGGCATTTACCGGTTAACATTTTTCAAAATTTAAAACTGATATTGTTGATGCCCTTTCAGGCCAATATATAGCGGTGTTCTAACATCCTTAACCCAATTAATGAAGCTGTTATTGAAGCTAAAGGCGTGGTACGCCATGAGTATCCTCCTTGGATATTGATATCTGTTTTAATACTTCCTTATCTTCAGTAAGTAACAGAATTGTTTTCGAATTGTTTTATCTATTTTCAAAATAGGTTGATAAATCTTGCAGGCATTAATCAATGTAACTACTCTTAGCATAAAAATTTTTGTTTTGATTATTAACAAGCTGGTTTTAAAAAAGTTGGCCTAGATTTATGGGTCTTCATGCCCTAGTCAAAATAGCTCTTTGGCCCCTCCCCTCAGGCCTGACTGGAAAAAGAAAAGTAGCAATTTTTTTTAACAATTTCATACAGTTAGAATGAAAATTAGAAAACAGGCTGAACGCCTTGAATTTTGAACTGACCTGATTTTATCAAATAAATCTTTGGATTTCTTCTTTGGATAGTACATTTGTTAAAAACAGGGTCAACTGTAACCGTCTCTCTCATGAACCTAATGGTGATTATGCCAATCCTCCTTCTGATGAAATTTACAAGCTTGGTTGTGATGACAGGTGGCTTTCTTCTAGATGGGCAATAACTATATGTACACTACCCAACAAAACCAAGGGAACACATATTGAAATTTATAAAAACCATTTTGATTCCAAACTGCAGAGTGGTTTTAAAATTTAACGATATCAAAATAAAAGTTCCCTTTGTTTTGAAACAAAGGACACAGAAAAACAAGTTCAAATAACTGTAAATAGTTCTGAATACTTGAAAACTAGCAACTTATAAGTTGTTGTAGCCATGAATTTTTAGTTATTACTGACTATTCAACAGGAAATTATAAAGATACTTATTATGTTGTAATCTTGTTAAAAATATATAAATTTTTTTTTTTTTTAACCCTTAAAAGACGAAGATGAAAATCATGTTTAACATAATTAGAAATTTCCAATTCGAATTTGCTCATTAAAAAATGACTTTCGAGAGAATTTTGTTTGTGAAAGCGAGTAAAAGCCAAACAAATAGCTACATAAATAGCGACGTAAATAGCGACGTAAATAGCTACATGAATAGCTACATAAATAGCTACATAAATATTACAATTTTTTTGCATGTTATTTAACCGTCAAAAATCGGTTCATTCGGTAAAGCAATATCATTAAATCAAATTCCTTTCGCGGAGGGTATCTATTATCAACCTATTGTGTAAATTGTATATATACTTTTATTATTCCTCAGTAATTAGAATATATCTTGACTATCCATTCTAACTTTAGACTGGTAAACTTCTTCCTTCTAGAATCCCCATGATATATACAGCGGTTGACCAAAATAATGGAAACACCTTCAAAAACAAAAAAAATAAATTCTTATAAAGAGTAAAAAATATATTTAATAAACAGATTGAATCCGGCGAGGCATAGAGTCGTGAAAACGTTGAGTGTGTTCTAATATCACGTCATTATGAGATTACTTAAGTGGTGTGGATTAAGGCAATGTCATCCTGGAATATTGCGTCTCATTCCGGGAACAGTTCTAAGATCATTGAATGGATTTGATCAGATAAAATAGTCAAATTGTCATAAGTATTGATTTCACCACAAAGAAAAACTGATGAGTCGGTTAATTTCCACGAGATTGCTCCCCAGATCATCACAGATCCTACTACATGTTTCACAGTAAGAAGAAGGCAGTTAGGTTATATACTTCTTAAGGCTGCCTCCAGACGTAAACTCGACCAGTGGTCGGAAATAGCGTTAATGATGATTCATTTGAGAATATTATATTCTTCCACTGCTCCATGGAGCAGCCCTGGTGATTTTTACACCACTCTAAACGTTTTCTAAAGTTTGTTATTGTGAGCAAAGGTTTCAGGATAGCAGCCCCACCATAAAATCTGGCATTATGAAGCTCTGGACGGACATTTTTCATAGAAATTGAACTTTTGAGATGCTAATTATGTTTGACAGCAACGTTAACAATTGTTGTTCGATGGTTCTTGGCAACAATTCGAGTAGATTACGACGGTCCTTATTAGAAAGTTTTTCTTTCCTTCCCGAATTTTTTTTTCCTTTCCGAAATTGATGTCCAGCAAACAAAAAGACGTCTTTCAGTCGTCTTAAAGACGTCTTTTCAAGATTGTTTAAAGACGTCTTACTTAAGACGGCCTAAAGATTTATTGAATTATATTTTAAGAAAACTGTGTAGTATTAATGGTATATTTAAGTTGCTACTACATATTATAATGGGTACTTGACAACATTAAAAACACCATTAAGCAAGTTCAAGTTCTTACTTTGTTTTTTAAAAACGTTATTAAAGAAGAAAAAGAAATTTATTTAAAAAATTAAAAAAAAAAAAACGCAAATAATTTAAAAAGGTACATATAATACAGTTAGTTGGATTGTTACCAAGTATCTTTCTATTTAACAACTTTTACAACATATACTAATATATACAAAATATAACAATAAAAAAGAATATATATTTTTTATTTTGTTTTTTGCTGTGAAGGAGTATTTTTACAATACCGTCCAATTTGCTGTTTAATTTCAGCATTTGAAACCTTTTCAAATCTTCTTTTTACAACTTCTAAAAATCAAATAAAGCATCATGTAGGATATATTTATCAAATATATTGGAAATAAATTTAACTTAACATAGATTTTTAACTAAATTAAAAGTTAAATAGTTTTAACTTATTTTAGATTACCTTCTATTAAGTCATACAATTTAGTTGATAATAAACCAATCTTTCCACCAGAACCTTTTAAGTTGAACTGTGTCAACAGGTTATTTGTAAGTAATCTAAAAAACATATCGAATAAAAATAAAATTTATGAAAAATATTGAACAATTTATAATTATTGATTTCCATAATTACTATACATAAAAAAAATATTTACAACAAATACGAAAAATGATTGCTATACAAAATATAATAAAAAAACCTATTCATGACCAATCTTGTCAGTTGTTTAAAATCTTCTGCACCTAAAAAACTGAGCTGTTTAACCTAAATAAAAGTTTGGCAAAATAATTATACAAAAATAACTATTTTCACTTTTAGTTTATATGGATTATAAAGTTTTATATATGGATAGAGATTTACCAAATCAAGTCGAACACAATCATCCCATAAATTTTTGATAAAATTCTCATACTCTGCAATAGTGTCTAATTTCTTGATTGCAAAATTACTATGGGGTTGTTTGTTTATAGCTAAAATGAGCTCCTGGTTTTCAAGAACCTTTGAAACCATCTTGAACATCATGTGCTAATATTATAAATTATATGAAGAAAATGAAAAAAGAAATATATGGAATATGAAACATTTAATAGTACAATTTCAAAATTATCTAAAAACTATTATTCTTATACCTAAAAAAAATCCAAATGTGAGTACAAACACTCTCCACATTTTACTTACTCCAAATAAAAAAATCAAGTAAATGTTAAAGAGCTTACTTCCAACTTCCATAGGAAACTTATTTTTAAGTGACTTCTCTATATTTAAAGCGCTTCAATCATGGTTTTTTCTTGTATGTCTGTTTTCTGAAGCTTTTTGTTTGGTTCTGATGTATGAGGTATAACTAAAGCAAAAAAAAAAAATTATATATATAAGTAAAAAATAGTTATTTTTTTAATCTACAACAAATCTTTTTTAAAATTTTTTTGTACTTTGTTGTTATTATTATTACATTTTTTTCTTATTTGAATGCCTGTCCAAGGCTGAGACTTTAGCTCTTTCAGACCACAAAAGGTGAAGGGTAAGAGGAAAGGGGAACTTGCAATTTTTTAATTTAGAGTCTATAAAAAAAAAATTATATTTAAAAAAAATTTGATTGTTCCATTTCAGTTGATTGTGAAGGTAAAAATAAAGTAGGCAAAGATAAAGTTAACAAAAAAAGAATATTGCAACTTTAATGAACAAAAAATATAGTAGAAAATTCATAATACATACATATATAGCGCACCAGAATATGAAGGTGATTGTTCCTCTGTAGTTTAATGTAGAGGTAAAAAATTGTCAGCTAAAAATAAGAATTCAGTAATAGTGTAGATTAAAAATATATAAATTCTAATTTTGAAAAAATTGAAAATTAAGAGACAAAGTGTACCAGAACACAGATTAGATTGTTTGAAAGTAGATCCAGATAACAAATTAGAGTCAAATGATTTTTTTCAACACAGATTTAAAAACTGGCAGAGGAAAAGGAAAATCAGGTAACTCTAAAACATAATAGTTTTATTATTTATTTTTCTTTTAGTATTTATACAAACATTAATTTACAATATAGATTTGACATTAAACAAATAAAAATAATTAAATGTAATTATACCATTACCATTACTTTTCACTTTAAAGGTATTTTTGGAAACACAAATTTCTATTTCATCTTCTTCCTTTGCTGCTGTGGTGTAACAATATTCTTTTAATTCCTCCATATTATCTAAAAGAATCAAAACTCTTATAAATCCAACATTAACCAGCACATACATACATACATACATACATACATACATACATACATACATACATACATACATACATACATACATACATACATACATACATACATACATATATATACATATATATATATATATATATATATATATATATATATATATATATACATATATATATATATATATATATATATATATATATATATATATATATATATATATATATATATACATATATATATATATATACATATATATATATATATAAATATATAAATATATAAATATATATATATATATATATATATATATATATATATATATATATATATATATATATATATATATATATATATATATACATATATATATGTATGTATATGTATATAAAATCAACGTGAGATGAAACAATCAAGTGTACCTTAGTTAACTATATTTTCTATTTCTATTTCACCTTTAAATCAAAAATTTTCCATGACATCAAGCCGGAGAGGTCATTTTTTATTTTTATAATCTCTATTATTTTTTATTTTACATCTATTAGCTTGTCGAGAAAGTCTTGTCGGTTTTAGTAGGTAAACTTTAACATTGAACAGCTTTAGTAATGCTTATTCAAATCAGTCGAAAGGAGAACTATTCTGATTCAATGATTGGTGATTGTTCTACCAGTGAGAAAGTTATAGAAGTACTTTAAAAGGTGGAAGTTGGTCTGGGGAGTGTGGTGGGTAAGGCAGAACTTCGACGCTCAACTCATTTAATTTTCAAGCTATGATTTGTGAAACGTGTCGCCAAGTGTTGTCAAGTGAATCGGACCACGCCTGTTGACCAATCCTAGTTGCTGCTGGCGTTATTTTGCATTCATTTTGTTGATTTCAGCACAATTGGACTTTTCAGTGATTGTTTGACCTGGTTCCAAGAAGTTATAGCTGATCACACCGGCAGACATAGTCTTTTTTTTAGTGGATTTTCACCTTTGGGAAGGGCAGTTAGCGTCTAACCACTGTACTGTGTTATTTTAACAATCTAGAAGGAAAAAGTTCATTTTTTCAAGTTATTTCAAAGTTTTTATTTGTTTTATATTTCGTTAGCAGATAGTCCAAAGTATTTAAAAACCAAACCAGATTTTTTTTGTAATGCGATGCAGCTGCTAATTAATTTTCTGAGTATGCGTGAATTTTTAAAGTCGTAGAACAGCTATGAGAACAAAAATATAGTTCTTTTTTGTAAATGTTTCGCGTCTGAAACTTCATTTTAAATTATGTTGAAATAAGGATTGTTAAAATCGTCTCATATCGTTGATGTTTTCAGCTTTTAATGAAAACCTTTTACTGACTTGTAGAATTCATTTAAAAAGTGAGTAATATTACCGAATATTATTGCATGATTACATGCAAATTAAACCTCAAACCTTCGAGTTATCAAATCAAAAAAAGCATTTTGCGGATATTTGCGAACTAGTTATATTTACTCTATTTTATAAAAAGGCTTCTTCGATTTCCCAGATGGCACTTTTTGATATATGGGAACGAAACCCGAAAATTTCGAAGTTTGATGCGATGATGAGATATGTTCTTGAAGAAATAGAAGATATTGGAAAAGCTGAAGCTGCTTTAAAGTTTATAAAAAATAAAATTAGAAGCTTTTATAAAACATCTGAGATGAAACGGGAAAAAAATAGGGAAACCTCAACAGCTCTTCCTGGACACCTATTCTTCTAAAGCTCAAAAGTACATTTTGCAACATCTCCTGGAGTCAAGTAACCAAGAGCAAAGAATGGCCACGGAAATTAAGCTAAAGAAAGAAGGAAAAAAAGATTCAGCTTCCATTGTTAAAGAACTTTTGGTTGCATCTCTGAATCATGGTGCAATTTTAAAAAAACAATCGGGAGTCATCGCTAAAGTAACCAGCATCATTGTCGGCGGAACAAGAGCTTGCACTAACAATGGATGCTAATTTTTCTACTCAACAGTACCAACGAATTCGTGAGCAAGCCGGAATCTTAAATTGCAATACATATCCCTCTTACTACAAAGTTATGATAACAGAAACATCTGCAGTAATACCTCTACAAGCTCTCATTGATCACACACTCTTTCACTTTTGTTAAATTTAAGAAGGGAGAGAGAAATTTTTTCTAAATAACGATAATACATGCGGCTTCGTCATTAAATAGGGATGCAATAGGTCGGAGCAGATACAATATAAGCAGAGGTTTGTGGAGTAGGATTCAACCGAAGAATGTTTATTTTGTATTTCTATGGTGCCAATACAAACTATCAGTGGTATAATGGGTACCAAAACCATTATTTGGGAAAAACCTGCCACATCATCTACTCGGTATTGTTGCCCCATCAAACTGGCTTTGGCGAAGGAATCTGCAGATTTAATAATTAATGAAGTCAATAATTTAAGGCGACGAATGCGCACATCAAAGTATCTTTAGGAGATCTTGACATTACGATAATACCATCTATGATACTTTTTATGATAGACGGAAAAGTTTGCAATGTGCTGTCATCATTTTCTTCCACACAATTCTGTTACATATGTGGGGCAAAACCTACTAAAATGAATAATATAGATATATTATCAAGAAAAGAAAAAAAAGAACATATATCCTTTCGATTATCACTTTTTCATGTCTGGATTTTTGAATGCGTTCTTCAAGTTTCATACCGCTAAGAAATTAAAATATGGCAAGTAACTGGAAATGAAAATAAAGAAATGGTGCCACGGAAAGAAAAAGTCCGGAAAAAGTTTAGACTTGATTTGGGTTTTTTAATTGAAGCACTCAAACAGCAAATTGGTAATACAAATGATGGAAACTATGCTCGTAAATTTTCCAGAAATGCTACGACATCGGCTGAGATAACAGGAGTGCGCTTAGAATTAATAAAGCACTTAGGAATTATTTTAGAATGCATAAGCTCGGATTGTAAAACCAGTTTGGATAAATTTGAAACATACGCAAAAGAAACTCGGGACCTATACATTGAACAATATGGATGGTATCCTATACCTGTTACCCTTCATAAAGTTTTCATGGCAGAGGCATTATGGAAACGTGCATTCTTCCGATCGGATAATATTCTTAAGAAGCTCAAGAGGCTAGAAACAAACAAAACAGGTATTTTAAGGAATATTTTACGAGGAAAACATTACGAATCGACATAAATACGGATTTATTAAACAGACTGCTAGTTACTTTAGATCCGATTACAGCAAGTTTGAGAGCCCGAAAACTAAGCTTATTAAAATGAATCTTGAATTGTTAAATTTATTAGAAAATGAGCAAAGTTAGACAATTATGTGAAGTTTTTGAGGAACTTTTGAGCAATTCCTAGGATTCACTAGATGAACATGTCATCGCCAGTGATACCAAATAACTGAGTAATCAATTTTTGCCTCTTTCAAAATGTGTTTTGTTATTTAATTGAAAAATATAAATTTAAATGCCTCTTTCATAAAAATTCTTTAATATTGAAATTAAAATTTAAAATCCTTAAGTTCTTTAAATTTGCTCTGATTTAAAATTCAAAAAATGTTATGTATGCTTTTTCATTTCATTTTTATTATTTTCATGAATCCTAAGCCAATAAGTACTTTAAATTAGCAAAGTTTTAGTCCATATTTGTGCTCGGAATTTTTTCCTCCTAAGTTGTTAAAATGGAACATTGACTGCACTGCCTCGAACGTCTCCGGTTATTGTAAAGAATCCACTTTTCACCACACTTTATAATTCAATCCAAGAAAGGGCTGTTTTGGTTGCGCAGAAGCAAGGAAGCACAAACCTAAAAACATGAAAATTTCTGTCCATTGTTCACATCATGCGGCACCCACCTTTCGAGATTTTTCACCTTTCCAATGCGTTTCAAACCATCCGAAACAATTTGGTGACTGACTCCCAGTTTTTTCATGATCCCCCAAACCGTTTGGCTTTTACCAAGTTTCTTAGATCCTCTTCCTGGATTACTACAGGTCAACCACAATGGGGCTCAACATGGAGACTTTAATCTCCAGAACAAAATTTAGTGAACCAAAATTGAATTACGCGTACTTAAGGAATATTGACCCCAAAATGCCTGGACATGAAACCAATGTGCTCTAGGTAGCTGCAAAACTAGTTGATTTTTGTATTATTTATTATATCTCGAGTTATACATTTACTAAAGTAGTCAAGCAAATGATCTCAATTTCTTTTCATCGTCCGCGTTATTTCTTAATATATAAAGAACGTCTATCTATATAAAACTAAGCTTAAAACTTGCTTCTATTGCTGTTATCTTTAATAAATAAAAGGAAGTCGAAATGACTGGTTAGATGAGTACAAAAGTTTTCGATGAATCCGACAGACTTTAATATAATTTGGTATAATTTTTTGAGTTCAAACTACTTGTTTAGTAGGCAACCTAGTTGCATTTCACATCTTTTACAACTTTGAGTTGCATTTGTATAAAATAAACTTAAGGCTGAATAGTTTTTATGTTTTTAAGCCGTATATGATTTTCTATAATAGTCTATATCGTTCTTATATTTTTAACACAATCTTTCTGTTATAATGCAACGCATTTATGAACAAAAGAAATGCTCGCATAACTTAAAAAAATCCATTTCCTACTCTAACAAACAAAATAACTGTTGCCTATCCAAATAGAATTGAATTTGACAAAAAAAAAACATCTTTTTTTTTTGTCAAATTTAATTCAATTTTTTTCATGTTAATTGCTTGACCCCCATGAATCTGTTATAACTATATCTGAGGAGATGAGTAGAATGTTGCCAAAGATTAATTCCTCTCCCTCATTTCCCCCCCCCCCCCTTCCCAAATGTTATGGAATAATAAAAAACTTTTTTTAGTATCTTAACTAGATCGAAATTTATTGGAGAATATTTAAGAGTTTTTTGAAAAAAATTTCTTTTCTTTTAAAAATTACGATCTCGTTAAGTTTACAACGGCCTCCTGTTTGTGGGGGATGCCATCTTCAAATGGTTACAACGTTTGAACGTTAAAAGTTTTTTTCACAAAATAAGAACTTAACAGATGAGTTTTAAATATTTCTTTTTTAATAAAACTTAACTAGACTCATCTGTTAAGTTCTTATTTCACAAAATAAGAACTTAACAGATGAGTCTAGTTTATCGTTGTGAACTTCTTTTTAATGTCTTCTCCTTCCCTTTCTCCCACACAGCACACACTTAGGGCCTAATTTTGCAGTGATATTATTCTCAGGCTCTGATCACCGTCAATTTTTCTAAATCATTTTTAACCAAAATCCTGAACCCACTTGTTTAAATCTATTTTCCCCTTTTACGTCTACCGAATTCGCTTTCTTAAGCGTGTATGCTCCCAAACGAAGACTTGTCCCTCACCTGGCTTTCCCTTCTCTGTATCCTCTGTACACAAATTTCCTTTAATGTTATTTTTTTTCAATTAATGCTTGACATTCTGCCGCCATCTTTTAAGCTATTTGCTAACATTCTAGGTACGAGCAGAAAAGATACATCTGCCACTACCATTGCACTAACGTTGGCAAACTCATTGACGTATAGGGTCGTTTCCACACCTAGCGTGAGTTTAACAAAAGTTATTATAATATATTAGACTACTCAAAAAGTAGAAATGCTTTAGGAGTGAATTTTTGCAGCCGTCAATTTAATACTATAACGGTTAGTTTAAAATTATTCTTACTCTGAAATTTAAATCAATAATGTACTTATTTTGATCAAACTTTTAAAGCGCAGTTTTCCATATTTACCGTAAGTGTTTCACACTTATCGTATATATTGTCAACACTTATTGTAAATTTTAAAACACGGTGCATAGGAACATACTCTAAGACCTTGCAACCCCCAGAAATTTTATTTTTGATTATCATTAGAAAACATTTCCTCATTCAAAAAATGTAAACGACAACTTTTTTTAGAAAACACATACTTTAGTGCAGTGCCCAGGAATTTTGTTGTTCAAGATAGGTAACTAAGAAGCATGTGGCATACTCAAATTTTTAGTATGTTGATACTGGTAGCAAATGAGGATGACTTGCAAAAAATTAAGGTAATTGGAGCTAAACCAACCCCGCCCTGATCCCTAACTGCCCTCTTCCTAGAACTACGTCTCCTTTAATCGTAAAATTTTTTTTTTGTTCTATCATAAACTAGATCAAAATTCATCGACAGATTTCAAATTTCATCAAAAAATCTCTTTTCGTTTAAGATTTATAACAATGCAAAGCTTAAAATTACCCCCTGAAATAACTTTAAATGGTCTCAACTTTTAAACGAAAAATTTTTTTTTGTTGTAATTTGAAATCTGTCGATGAACTTTGATCTAGTTTAATATAAAACAAACAAAAAATTGAAAAGTGTTTTTAGGAACCATATCCTGGGGAGGGCTATTGGGGGTCGAGAAGGGTTTGCTACAATTATTTATTACAGTAAAAAAAAAAAAACTCTGATTTTTATGGTTACATTATTATTTTACATTTCAAAGTCATACTAAAAGTTTGTTCATAGGAGATTTAACACTTTACTTTTTACAAACTACATTCCTGCAAATAGAAAGCTACTTTAAAAGTGCTTGTAGTTGTAAGCAACAACCGCGTTTTTCAGCGCCTCTTTACAGTTTGGGCTGTGCTCTCCAACTTTTTTCATTCGCCAAAACTGATTGAAATCCTGATGAATGGATTCGAGAGCTTGTTCAGTCCAGTAACCTAAGCCTATAGAATAGTAGAAGTACAAAAGAAATGGAAGTTTATTTAATAAATATTCGTCGTAAATTATGCAAATTCTACAATTCAACTGTTGAAATAGAGTATTTAATTACTAAGATTATAAATTATTTTTAATCAAATTTAAAAGTTATTTATCATACCAAAGGCTCCACCTTTCATGCTGATAAATTCAATAACATTTCGCTCAATTATGTGTACCTTCAAAGGAATTGTAGCCCTTAGATTTCTATAGCTCGTAGAGAACTCCTCTAGATCTTTAACATACGTGGAGCTTAATGATTTTCCAAAACAACCATGGACTATTTTTTCAAAATCTCTAAGTACCTTAATATATTTGGCAGCGGAATCTCCAAGACTAAGCTCTTGAAAAAACAGTTCAAAGCTGTCTATGTTTTTAAGCAATTTATGACAAGCATTGCCTTCCAAACGATGCTGCCCTTGGTAGGACACTCTGCAGATGTTTATTTTAGACAGATATTGGTTAACAAACTGTAACCCACACTCCTTGTTTTCAAATAAATTTTTTTCAATCTCTTTTAAAATTTTGTCTACAACATCTAGCAGTATATGTAGTCCAGGAATATTTTTAAGTTCTAGTATTTTTTTGTTTTTGTTGCCTGTTAATAAAGGGGGGTTAACAACATTAGTGTAGTTTTAGGAACCCCTGCCCTCCATCTACACCTAATTTGATATCAAAATCATTTGTTTCTTGACTTCTGTGATGAAGTACTATTGCTACGAGTTCTTCAATGTTATTGCAATACACAATAGGAGTATCTTTTTCTACCAACTATACATTCATAAAAAATCAAAATGAATGATACAAATTGCTATCTAGCTATAAAAATTTTTTTTGGAAATAGTTTACTTACCTCTTCGCTTTCCTTTAATTCTAATAGCAATGGGAGTTTATCACAATTGAATAATTTTCCAATTAATTCGTTGTTCTCAATCAGTTTAATATTGAAACCAGATTCCACACTTTTTCGTCCTGCCTCACTTCTCAGAAATCGTGCAACTTCAATCATGTTGCGATTACTTAGAAATCATAATAAAGTTATTACAAAAATTGGCTTTAAACTCATAACAAATTTATTTTTAAAAGTATTTTTAAGAATAAAACTTACCTGGAATGTAATTTTAATTGAAGTTTGTTCAATTTATCTAAAGAAAAGAAAGGTTTCTTAACCTCAGTCTTTCCGAAAGAAACAGTGAGTTGCTTCGGACCAAAGGTTTTCAAAGCTAAGGTGTTCTCTGAGACATTTGTGCTGAAATCTTTGATAGAGCTGGACAGAACTTTTCCTTGCGTTATTGGGGATGTTGATTTTATAATGGCAGTCAAATTCTTTTGTCTTTCTAATTTCGTACAAGGATGTGGAATTCCTTGTCCCACTTGGGCATAGCAATGTTGACAAACTAGTCTTTCTGCAGGTTTATTTGAAACATCTTCAGCGCCTTGATAAATAAGCTTTCCCGAAACACTTTCAACCATAGGGGCCAATATTTTTTCCATTTTTGATATGCGCCCATTTTCACAAATAAAACATTCACATTTTTTCCCTCTAGTAACTCTGGTATTCAGGTCTAAATTTTATAGCACAGGTATAGCAACTATAATAACTAAAATAGCGAAACTAAATTTTAAATGAAGTAAATTAAACATCAAGATATAGTTATAATTACCTTCATAACACGGCCGCATAATGAAGTAAGGATCAGTCCCTGCAAGCCTTTTTCTACATTTTGAGCAAAGCATGGTAGGAAGGTCAGGATTATCCGCTGAATAATCTTTCCAGAATATAGCTTTGATAAGGTTTGAGTAGTAATTTTTCTTTTTATTTAGATTTAAATAAGTTGTTTCAGGATTATTTATTGGTCTTAAATCCGTGCCTTTCCTGAAGCAGCAAATGCAAAATTTTTTACAAAATCACTATGTTCTTTTGCATGTTTAGGCATTTTAAATGAATGCATCAAATAAAAACTTCTGATATGGATTGATAATATTAGCATGATATATCGGTCATATCATTCAAATGTCAATATAATGGCTAAAAACCTGCTTTTAGTTCGTATATCAACGCGTGCAAAGAGTTATTATGCAACTGTTAACAATTAGTAACTACTAGCTTTTACTAATTGTTAATAAATAAAGGTTGCTTTGCTTTGTTTTTATTTCAATAAAAATGTAAATAGAAAGTAATAAAAATTATTTATCCGTCTGTAAATTTCAATGTTAAACAAAAATTTTTAAAAACTTTAAAAAAAATAATTGATAAATCTATCACAAACATTTCTGAAAATCTAAATATGGGGCATGGGCTCGATTTTGTGGTGTTCGAGAAGATCCCCCAAATCCCCCCAGGGTATGGTTCCTAAAAACACTTCTCAATTTTTTGCTTGTTTTATATTAAACTAGATCAAAGTTCATCGACAGATTTCAAATTACAACAAAAAAAAATTTTTCGTTTAAAAGTTGAGACCATTTAAAGTTATTTCAGGGGGTAATTTTAAGCTTTGCATTGTTATAAATCTTAAACGAAAAGAGATTTTTTGATGAAATTTGAAATCTGTCGATGAATTTTGATCTAGTTTATGATAGAACAAAAAAAAAATTTTACGATTAAAGGAGACGTAGTTCTAGGAAGAGGGCAGTTAGGGATCAGGGCGGGGTTGGTTTAGCTCCAATTACCTTAATTTTTTGCAAGTCATCCTCATTTGCTACCAGTATCAACATACTAAAAATTTGAGTATGCCACATGCTTCTTAGTTACCTATCTTGAACAACAAAATTCCTGGGCACTGCACTAAAGTATGTGTTTTCTAAAAAAAGTTGTCGTTTACATTTTTTGAATGAGGAAATGTTTTCTAATGATAATCAAAAATAAAATTTCTGGGGATGTGTTGCAAGTAGGGTTAGGACTATTGTAATTGTAATGAAAACAATAACAGTAACAATAATTATTGTTATTGTATTAACTTAATTTAGAAACAATAACAATACTTGTGATTTACAACTATTGCAATTCTGTAATACAATAACAATAAATATTGTATTGCAATTAATCTTTATAAAACAATAACAATATCTGAAAAAAAAGTGTATTGTAATGACCCACTACAATAACATTAAATATTGTATTGTAATTCGTCTTTGTAATACAATAACAATATACTATTGTAATATAAAAAAGTTATCTTATGGTCAAAATTTAATGTTTTAACAGTCCAGTTGCCGACTATATACCCTTGTATCCTTGAAATAGGGTACAACTAATATTTAATGATTGATTCTATTTCACTGAAACATAATGGGAGGGGGAAGGGGTGCCAGAATGGTAAATTGGGCAACTTTAAATAGTAAGGCTATCATCAGACAACAATATTTTGCGGCCATTTAGAGCTTAGAAATACATAACAAGATAGGTGATGCGAAATCTAAATATGATCCGAAGGTGATCAAGATTAATACCGATTGCGTATTATATTATATTTTGAAGATCAACACCGCATTTGTTACTTTTTAATCAACATATATAAAATAATGTTTTTACCCTATTTATACAACTTTAATCGGTTAAAAAGAGATAACTTGGTTTTTTAATGATCCTCATAAATGTGCTATATATGGCACACTCATGGTAATTTGTCACCTCAACCACGCAGGATCGGCATGTCCAAGTTACAAAAATAATTTTAACGTAAATTTCTTCTGATCAAAATATGTAAAAAATAAAATTTGCAATATATTTCAAATCTGTAAATAAAAAATAGCAAGAATAATAGTAAGTTTGTCAGAGATGAATATAAATACTTTAAAATACGTTAGCTTTTCTACTATAATGTAAAGTAATACACTACATTAGTTATTGTAATTGTTTTCATCAAAACAATACAATAGTTATTGTAATTGTAATTCATTAAAACAAAACAATACAATAGTTCTCGAATTTATTGTATTGTTAGAAAAAAACAATACAATACTTATTGTAATTGTTTTTCATCACAACAATACAATACCAAAATAAATTTTTTTTATTGTTTCTGTAATATTACAATACAATATTATTGTATTGTAAAGTGTAATTGTATTTAATTTTTACAATTACAATTACAATAGTCCTAACCCTAAGCTAGGCGTGCCTTCTTAATTGATGTCTGATAAAGACATGCATTTTTCGTTTGGTCTTAATCCAAATTCTGCATTCCATGCAGGAGAACATTTGCCAAACGCCTGAAAAGGCTTTTTGAAGATAAACCTAAATCATAGCATGTTTCCATTACAGAAAGAATGTTTATAAGTCTTTTTCTACAACATGCTCTGTTTTTTTTCTTTTACAAAGCATAAACTAATTTTAACTAGCTGATAGGTACACTCATATGGGACTGTCAAATATCCCCTTGAAACTTCCTCAATAAAGTCTTTAGCTTCATTTGTTAGTTTAGGTTCATTATCTGGATAAACTAGTTCACCTTCACATTTTTTCTCAAGCCACCCTGCCACATAGGCAGCAGAGTTCTCTTCAGTTTCATAAAGACTCACATCATAAATGCATGTTTCAATTGAGTTTGCATCTTCAATACTAATTGGACCCTCGCATATGTGAGCTTTTCTATTGGGTTGCCCTACTTCCACTGATTCTAAAAATGATGCAGCAAATCGAGCTAAACGCTTTTTAAAAGCAGAGAAAATATCACCAGCTGCCATAAAAGCATTTGCCCCTGTTGATTGTCTATAAACAGAAAATTCTCCTTCTATTCTGTCACTTTGTAGCTCACGAAGCAAAACATAATCAAAACTAACTGAAAACAAATGCTTGCAGATAGCTATCAACCCTTCAGTGGTTTGCACAAGGGCTTTTTTGGTATCATGGGTAACACACTGAACTCGTTCAGGTCCATGTCCTGATTTCATACATTTAAATATGTCTAAAAACAATTCAAGATTATTTGAATCTTTATCTTGCACAGATCGATTGTGATTAGGGATTGCAATCCCGCACACTTTTCAATCCCGCGGGATCCGCGCGGATTTTTTTAACTTTTGTGCGGATCCCGCGCGGGATTAGTAGGTTTCTTATGCACATTATAAAAGGCAAAATGACAATTGTATTTTTCTTTCAAGTATTTTAGAAAAAATATACTCAACTTATTAAATTGATAAGATAAGGTAAATAAAGCCAAAAAACGCAATTCATTTGTAAATCAATATAATTCTTAACATTTAATGAACAAAAAGATAAGCCAAAGTACATAGAACATCTTTTAGCTTTACGTAGAACTATTAGCTTTATTTGTTTTTTAAAATATCAAATTGAGAAAATGATTGTAATAAATGGGCTCATAAGAAACAGACCCTACTTAAAGTATCATCACTTAATCTACTCCTCAAAGGACTGCATATGTAACCAGCAGCTGAAAAAGCTTGCTCGGCCTCTACGCTTATTGGTGGTATGGTCATCAAGTAACTATGCGCTATATCTAGAAACTTGCCTCTTACTCCATTACTTTCATAGGCAGACATTTCCGGCTTCAATAATTTATCAAAGTCTAAAGAATCTAAATTTGGTCACTCCTTTACATTTTCTGTCCAGCTGTTCTTGTCTTTCTGTGCTTGATTTTCCAATTCTTTTTTCAGCGATAGAATTGTAGGAATAAGTATTTGGGAATTGTTAATAAAATCTACAGCTTCTTTTTTTCCGAGTTCATTTTCTTCGTCGGATTTTTTAAGTAAACTAGTAGTCCATTTAAATTCTTATTACGACGTTGTGTAAACCTCTCACGAAGTGCCGCGGCTAAATCTATGCTCAAAAGTGATGATTGCTTTCGCAATTTATCTAGCATAAATTGAAAAGTTGTTTCCACCGTGACAAGGTTCGATTCTCTTCTGCATTAAAGTTCGAGACCAAGTTTTAGTGGTGCCAGGCAAATAATTAAGTCATTGATTTGGGACCACTCTTCTTGGGTGAAACGAATTTCTGACCCAACATTAATTGAGGCTTTTTCAATACACACTTTTAGTCTATGAAATCTTTCTAACATATCGAACATACCGTTCCACCTAGTTTTACAATCAAGAATCAACTGAAGCTTTTTCCCGTGTTCTTGTACGATATATTTCTGTAAATATGTATCATTTTTTACAGGAGAGTTTTTAAATATTTTTACAACCTTTCTCACTTTTTTTATGAGATCTTTGTAATTGCTAACCAATTCAGCTGATGCTCGGTCCAAAATCATTGTCAAACCATATTCTTTATTTATAACTTCATCATCCTCAGTTTTACCACATTCATCTTCTTCTTCACAATTTTCATATGTAATAAACGATTCTTCGACTTCTCCGCTGTTTTTCTTGTAAAAGATATCAATAACTGCAAGTTGTATTCCATGAGCATAACATAGCTGTTGATAGCAAAACATCATTTTACCAACTTTTACCATCACACTTGCTCTATCAGTGGTCATGGCAATAATGTCTTCTTGGAGGTCAATATCGAAGCTATTTAGCCTTTCTAAAACTAACTTGACGCAATATTCTGCATTACACGATCCATGGATTCGAATAAATCCAAGATTAAAGTGTTTCGCCTCCATTTGTAAATTTAAGTTTAAGTATCTCTGACAATTTTGTGATGTCCATTCGTCAAACGTTATTGAAAACTTTTGATTTTGCTTTTTTAGTGATGTGAATTTTTGCATTATATCGGTTTTTACAGAATCTGAGAATTCAACTACCATCGATCTTATAGTATTAGGTGAAGTAGGGAGCCGGAAACCACTCTTTGAAAACAAGTACCGTAAATCTGAAGATGTGCAAAAACTATTAAATGTAAAGCCATCTTTTGCAACCATGCGCGATACCATTTTTTTCCATAGAAATTTCCTTTACGAAAAACGTGTCAATTGTTCTGACTTTTTTCGATGGAATTACTTCTTCGTCTTCGCAGTCGATGTATATTTTAGGCTCTAGTTCAACTGGTTCATGCTGTTTTGAAGTTGAAGCTCCGTCTTGTTGTAAAACGTTTGATTTTAAATCGGTGCCACGTTTAGTTTTTAAATGGATTAATAACCCTTTAGTTGATCTTTGATTAATTTTTAAAATAGCCGAACATAACATGCACTTCGCATTTTCTTCATTATCACTTTTTTTAAAAATAATTCCATATAGTTTTAATTTGCGACATGCTTAGTACTTTTGTTTTAAAATCTTGATGTAAATAATTTTTAAAGACTTTTTAAAAAGTAGTTTTTAAAAGTATATTTTTTACAATTATACACGCACGTTTTCAATTTCACGTTTTCAACATACTCATTAACAAAAATTTCAACATACTCATTAGCGAAAATTTCAATATAATCATTAATTAAACAAAAAAAAATTTGAACGAGTTCGACTAATGTTTTGCTAAATAATTGCTTATTTTTGAATGATTTTTTTATATTTATAGCTAAGAAAAATATTTTAATAGCTGAAGATAAATTTTTAAATTGATTTGTTTCACAAATACATTAAACACTTTTAATTTGATATCTTTTTTGTCTTTTTTGTTTAAAAGAATTGACCTTTTTTGTTTAAAAGCAATTGTTTCAAAATCCCGCAAATCCCGCGGATCCCGCAGTAGTTTTTGCGGGATCTCGCATGCGCTAAATTAATGGGATTACAATCCCAAGTTGTGCTCTCTCATGCGCTAAATTAACGGGATTACAATCCCAAGTTGTGATCTCTCAGCCTAATATTTTGCCCTTTTGCAGAAACATTAACAATGTTCCACCAATCTAAAATATTCTGAATAAAAGAGGAGGTTTCATAAGCTCCTTTTAGTTTTAGGGCAGCTACTACTTTCTCATTAAATGCTCTTAAAACATGTTGCACATTCTGTAGTTGAAGTCTCGAAGGATAAACAGCGGCATAGGATAAAGGAACTGATTTTAAAATGTTCTCTTTCTCATACTGATATAGACCTTTCACATCTGAAAATGAAGCTAAGGTTTTATTATCTAAAGATATCTTTTGACACTTTTCAGAAATCCAGTTATTTTGTAAACACTTTTCAGAAATCCAGTTATTTTGTAAGCATTTAAGTAGATGAACTGTGTCAAACAAAAGAAACCAAACACGATGATCGTCTAATGGATGAATGGCCTGATAGTCAGTAATTCTGTTAAATATTTTGCAGTATTGCTGATTGATTTTATGATTATCAGTTACAGATCCTAAAACTATTCCACCGTGTTTTTCAATTATAATAGCAGCTTCTTTCACAACAATGAACTGATACAATGATGTTAGTTTGTGAACAGGAGTAACAGAAATCATTAAACTAGATCCGCCATGTAAGCATTTTATCATAACACATAGCATAGAGGTTGCTTTGGATTCTGGATCATTTTTTTCCATCCCATTTAAAACTCCACATGAATAAGCAACTGTTGGTCTAATCTTTACCTTGTCAACTATCAAAATAACATATTTCTGCTAATTATTCTTTACTTTTTCAAATATTTTTTGTAAAACCTGATCAATGTTCCCACCCAACATAAGACGACTTTAAGACGTGTGTAACTTGTCTTTAACTCGTCTAGACGTCTACAACTAGTTAAAGACGTGTTTAAGACGGTTTTTCAACACCTCATTAAGACATCTTCCAGCAACCAGTTTAAGATGTCCTTAAGACATCTTAACAAGAGGTCTTTCAGAATAACCAGTTTAAGACATTCGTGAGACATCTTGAAAAGACGTCTGTCGGAACAACAAGTTTAAGACGTCCTTAAGACATCTTAATAAGACGTCTCTCGGAATAACCAGTTTAAGACTTCTTTCGGAAATATATAAGGAAAAGCCGGTTCTGGCGCATGAGCACAAAAAGCATGAACGACGCATCAATTTTTTTAATGAAAGTAGTGTCTAAAATGCATATTTTGATGTGTTTGAAGGTGATTTTGATGAATTTTCAGTTTTAAAAAGCGTGCATCCTTTTAAAAGTGAGCTTTAATGTTAAGATCTTTAATGTTGTTATGAAGTTGTTATCTTGTAGTGACCAATGGCGAAGGTGGTGTGAGTGCCATCATTCGATAGGATCCTTTTGTCATCGTTAGCGCTGAGTGCGACCTTGTTGATTTCTTCGGGGTATATGTCATGTTGATGGGATCGGAAAACGTTCATGGTTGCAAGGTGTTCTTCCTTATTTATTAGGCAGTCATAGTAGTCTTGATGAGTGTTACCACAAGGTGTTGACAACGTCCTGAAAAGCGGTTCCTTCATTCAATTTTTTCAGGACGTAAAGACACAAGTGACCGCAATAAGAGGTGTTACCAAACTGCACTCTTTCGCTGTTGTAATAAACGGGGCTTTTTAAGTAGTCAATCAGTTCGACGAGAGGAGGTTGAGCATAAGAGTCAAAACTGTACTTCTTATCGCCGTCTTTGTACCAGCACACCCAATGAAATCCTACAGTGCTTGAATCGCCAGTGTTTGCAATACCGCATTCTTTTCTTCTCGGTTTTTTCGGTAACTCGTCTCTTACAAGAACTCCACGAAAGTTTTCTAATTTTAATTGTTTAGCAGCCTTTTCCAGTTGAAAGTTGGTTAAGGCTTCGTTGGGTAAAACAATTCCTTCTACGTTAATCATTTTTTAAAAATTTGTTAAAAAGTTTAAATTAAAGAATGGATCCAAGAATGGGTATGCTATTGAATGGTGAATTGGGACCGAGGAGTAAACCAGAACCGGAAATAAGAGTGGTTGCAAGCGTACCGAGCAAGGGGAGTAGAGCGCCGATGAATCCTCCTGTTATTTCATGTCCTTTTCCAGTTTTAGCAAAGAGTCCTTTTCCAGTTTTAACAAAGAGCCCATCACCTTGAGTATTTCCAATCCAAGGTTTTAAGAATAAGCCAGAGCCAAATTTGGTTATTTTTATTCCTTTTCCATCTTTGCTCAAGTAAAATGTTTTGGGTTTATTGACACCTCGTCCAGCGATAGAATCAACCATAGCTGAGCCGGCAGATGAAGCAAGTCCACCTAATAAACCTTTTGCAAGTACTGGAGCTGCACGAGAGGCAAGAGTTCCTAGTAAAGGTAAAAGAGCCCCGATGAATCCTCCTTCGACCTTTGCGTTGTGCATGAGTTGAGTTTTGCTGAGTTTGAGCGTGACACCTTTTCCAGCTTCGTAGGCTTTTCTAATTTGGTTGAGTTGCGCGTTAGTGACAGCAAGAACATGTTCGCCATTCAAGTCTTGATGAGTGAGTTTTATGCTGGTTGCAGTTTTATCATGCATCGCTTTTTTAATCTTGTCAGCTTGACCTTGCGAGATGTTGAGTTTGATGTTTTGATACATTTTATAGAGTTAAGAAATTTATTTATTTCACTTCTCGAATATGATATCGTATTGTAACATCCTCTCCGCGAAAATTAACCAAATCTCCATTGTTATCAATGATGCGAGTAACCATGGTTGAAATTTCAGGAACTTGAACAGGAAGATAAATCAAGTGCATTGGTCTTTCAATGATTTTGTAACCAGGGTCGACTTGCGGGTAAAAGGAGTAGATGCAGTTTAATAGCTTACCATTAACGTAGGATGATCCAACGATGTTATTAACAATTCTAATGGTATTGATGCTTAAAATTTTAGCAATATGATCTGACTCGTGTTCTGAATTGGAGTTTAATTTTCTTTTAGTAAACCCTAAAACTGAGGCGATGCTGTTCTCCACGTCAAAGTCGATTATATAATTCGCTCCAAGTTTAATGGTTGATTTTAAGGTGTTGACATTCACTGCAATTTGAAGGTTGCTTGATGAGTAGCTAATTTTATTCGCAATATTATAACTTCCACGTTGAGCCTTTTGTATGGTGGATGAAATTGACCTTTGTATAAACTCATTGATGTCTTTAATTTCGTAGCTTCCTTCAGGGATGATAACGGTTTCCCAATGAGCACCATTGTTCATGCTGTATTTGAGTGAATTATTTTTGCTGTTTATGTTTGGAATGCTGTTATAGGTCTCAAGTCCGAGAAAAGCCATTTCGTAGCTTTTTCCTTTCTCAAAAACGATTTTGTCTAAAAAATTAGTTGTGATAACACTTGATTTATCATCTGCATCGATTATAGTACCTGACATTTTTTATGTCGAGAAATTTTTTTAGATCATCTCATGATCCGTGGAAATTCTTCGAATTTTTAGATCCTTTTTATTAGTCGAGAAAATAAAAATCGTCAAAACCTCTTCGATATTTTCCATTATCTTTTTCAGAGGATAGATCAATGACGACAAATCCACGATGTTTAGACCAGCAATCTATACAAAACTTTCTAAATTCTTTTATGTCCATATCACATGAGGCGTGTCTTTTATAAATTTCACCAACAGTTCCATCGTCTTGAGGGAATAGACAAATAAAATTGGAATTGGTTCTAATAGTATGTCCGTCAAGATCGAAAAAATGTTGAGCAAGGTAAAACATGTCGACGTTGGAGTGTCTTCCTTTGGTATAATATTTTTCACACATGCTTTGCTTTTCTCCTTTTAAATCGTCAAAGATCATCAAGTTGTTTTTGGTTTTATCAAGTACGGAAGGGTCAGGCACGTCTTCTTCACTTTCGAAAAACTGACACTCTATGTTATCTGAACATTCTTGGAAAGAATTTTTAGATCCTTCAGATCCATGGAAATTTTGCAAATTTTTAGAAAGTTCATTAATCGCATCTTTAGGGTTTAAATTCAATTTTTTCATCTTGTTTTTATTAAGCAATTTGCAAATGAGTTCTTTTGGAAGGTTATTTTCAAAGCCTTTTTTGAGTATTTGGTATTCGGGTTGGAAAAGAGATTTACCAAAGACTTGCAAGTGGTTATAATCCAGCCATCCAGGTATTAATAACAGGTTTAACATCAATGTTGTTTTTCCGCAACCGGACTTTCCAACGATGAGTCCTCGAATGTCTCTTGGAAAGAATTTGTTATGATTTCTTATGCTTTCTTTATCATATGACAAATCAACAATGTCCATTTTTATGTTAAAAAACTTATTTATATATGTTAAAATGTACTGTGTTAAATGCAAAAGAGAAACTGAAACCATTCACTTGAAAAAGGAGATGACAAAAAACAATAGACCTATGTTGAAAGGGACTTGCGACTCTTGCGGAACGACCAAATGCCAATTTATTTCTTCGCATGCGCCTGCTACAAAAGGAGGTGATTTGGTCGAATCGATCAATAAGCTATCGAGCAAAGTGAAGCTTCCGTGGGCAAAATTTCCAGGAGAAATGCATATTCCAGGAATGAACTTTGCAGGACCTGGAACCAATTTAGACAAAAGGCTCACATCCACCGACATGCATCAAGAGTGGAGCAAGCCAGTAGACAGAGTGGACAATGCAGCGTATCACCATGATTTAGCTTATAAATATTTAAACGACGTTAAAAGCAGAAATTTAGCAGATCAGATGATGCTTGAGGAGATGAATTCGATTCCCAATCCCACTCAAAGAGAGATCAACGAAAGAAAGCTTATTGCTCCCATCATCAAAGCCAAAGCTAAATTCGGATTGGGTGTGAGTGATTTGAAATGGACGGACCAGCTTGCAGAGGAGCTTCATAAACCTGTCATTCATCATTTTAAAAGAAGAAGGGTGATTGTGAACGACATGGATGAGATATGGGCTGCAGATTTGGTGGACATGCAATCGTTTTCAAAATTCAACAATGGCGTGAAATATTTGCTCATGGTGATCGACGTGTTTTCAAAGTATGGATGGATCGTTCCGTTAAAAAGCAAAACAGGCTTTGAAGTAGCTGAAGCGTTGAAAAAGATATTCCAAGAAAGAAAGTGCATCAAATTGTGGGTAGATAAAGGAAAAGAATTTTACAACAAGCACGTGAGAGCGTTGGGTGTTCAATTGTATTCCACTGAAAACGAGGAAAAAAGCTGTGTCGTCGAGCGATGGAACAGAACGATGAAAGAGAGAATGTTTAAATATTTTTCAGCCAACAATACCAATAAATACATTGACGTTTTGGATGAGATGGTGAAAAATTACAACAACACAAATCACTCTTCCATCAAAATGACTCCAGTGGAAGCTAGCGATGAAAAGAATAAAGGTAGGGTATGGTGGAATCTGTATGGAAAGGATCAAACATTACCAGCAAAACCGAAATTTTCCATGGGTGATCAAGTGAGGATCGTAAAAAAGAAGTCTCATTTTGAAAAGGGGTATACACCGAGATGGACTGAGGAGGTTTTTACCGTATCAAATGTTCAGCATACGAATCCACCCACGTATAAAATCGCTGATGCTAACGGTGAAGAAATTCAAGGTACTTTTTATGAGCAGGAAATGCAAAAGACGCATCAAAACATATTCAGGATTGAAAAAATCGTTCGTAAAACAAAGACCAGATCGTTAGTCAAATGGTTAGGGTATCCAGACTCGTTTAATTCGTGGGTGAACAACGATGAATTAATCAGTTTGCAAGACAAAATGATCTAAAAATTAGAAGAATTTTCCAAAAATGCATGCTCCTCACAAGTTTTTTAGAAATGTTGCCTCAGCTGAAGTTCATAGTTTGGAATTGCAACTAAAATTTTTAGAAGAGAGGATTAGAGAGTTGGAAGAGAGAAGACCGAGTAATATTATTATGTATGCGAAACCGTTGGATCATCCACCCTATTATAACGACAAAGGACAGTATGAGATTTTTGCTCAGAAAGATATTAAATTTGCTGCTCTCTCCCATACAACGATAGCTTTATCCATTGGGTTGAAGTTTGAGAAAGGTATTGCAGTGGTGACATTAATGAATAAAATCACTGAGCAGTTGAATTATAGAAAGAACGAAGTCATTATTTCAGAGTCTGTAGAGAACGTTATTATGGACGTGAACAGCAACAGCAAAGAGGACGTGATTGTTAAAAAGGGTGAAAAGCTCTGCACGATTACGCACATTGATTTAAAATAATCTTTCTTAATGAAAAAATGGAGATATTGAATGAAAAAATTTATCCAGTTCTTCCATCAGCTCCTGTAGATGAAGGGCATCGTCTTCAGAAGATCGGCGAGATTCAGAAAGAAATAGAAACTGAAAAAGTGAAAAGAATGGCTTTGAGCAAAAAGTACCATCGCGTTTTCAGGATCATTTCGAATGTAGACAATACGATGCAAGGATTATGCATAGCATTGGGTGCGACTGGAATAGGTCTTTTGTCAACGATTATTGCTAGTCCTGTAGCGATTGCGTTTGAAGGTGTGGCTATTGGAATGGGTTTTTTATCGATTGTCGGAGGTCAAGTGAACAAAAGAATGGCTTTAAAAGCGGAAAAGCATGAAAAGATAAAAGTGCTGGCAGAGTCAAAGTTGAACACGATCAGCGAGCACATTTACAAAGCGTTGGTGGATGGAAGAATAAGCGATTCAGAGTTTCAGTTGATTCTTGATGAGCTTCAAAAGTTTAAGACCTTGATGGAGGAAATACGAACCAAAACTAAAAAGGGTATTGATGAAGTGATGAAAGAAAACTTGATCCAAAAAGGTCGAGATGACGCGATTCAAGCGTTCAACAATATGTTTAAAAAATCATAGATTTCCCAGGATTCGAAGAATTTAAAAAAAATTAAGGATCAAACATTAATGTGAAAACTGATTTATGATTTTTTATTAACGTATTTTAAAAAAGATGCCTTTTTTTAAAATATATGATGCTAATAAAAGGGACGAAATTGTGAAAGAGATTAATGAGAGAAGAAAGGGGATTTATCAAAACAGCATCAATGACAACATTTTAGATGCTGATTTTCAAGCTAATGCGAGCAAGCTGTTCAAGCCGCTCATCGAAAGCAACGAAAAGATGCTTAAAGGAAAATTTGTATCCAAAATGCCTTTTGAAGTGAATAAAGTTGGAGATAAAATGTTCATCGGTAAAATGAAGGTTGAAATGGATGGAGATGATACTATTGTTGGTGATGAAAGGTATGAAAGAACAAAAGGTCTTTGGGAGCTCATGACAAAGTTTGAAATACCAAGCGAGTATACAGATGAAGATTTGGAGAATTATGAAAAAATTTTAATGGACAGTGATGCTATACGATCTGATACGAAGCCGAATAAACCGAAAGCTTCAAGAAGACCAAAGTATCAGAAACTTATTGCTCCTATTTGGGAAAAAATGGTGCGTATTGAAAAAGGGAAAAAAGGTCGTGGAGTGATTATTCTTCCAAGCGATCCGAATGCGCTGCTGGAAAAGCTTGAATTGAGTATTGCTTCCTGGCATGCTGGAAATACGGGATCTAGAAATGTAGCTGTAAGCATTTGCGATGAGCTGTTGAGGCAAAAGGAAATTAATAAAAGTGAATACAAAGCGATAATGAAGACGATTGATAAAATTTAACGCCATGAGATGATCTAACATGAAAGGATCTTAACGAAAAATGCTCATTGTGAACAAAAGAAGATATGTGAAAAAGAACGTTGTTGGAGGAGGCGGTATTCTAGACTTGATTAAAAATTTCATCAAAAGAGCAGCTGCTTCAAGTATGTCAAAAGCAACAATGACTATGCTTAAAAATGCTGCATCAAGCAAAATTGGACAAGAAGCGATTACAGCTGCCAAATCTGCCGGTACAGAGTTGGCTCTTTCTGCCATTTCTGCTGCTAAAGATGTGGCTGTTTATAAAGGTAAAAAAACCATTGAGAAATTAAAGACTGGTTCATCCATTAGTAAAATGTCGAAACAGAATGAGATTCGAATCCAAGACTTAGTGAAGATGGGAAGAGGGCTTAAAATTGCATGATGAAATGATCTAAAAAAACTTCGATTCAATGAAAATGATAACTACCGATCGATTAAGACTGACTGATAAACCCGAGTATGACACTGGAATTGAAAAGTTGGATTTTTTCGAGTACCTTCCAACCAATCTTGATTTAAATTCTTCAGGAACGATCACTTTTGAGATTGACTGCCAGTCCATTAAAACACTTCCATCAGAAGCATACATTCTTATTGAAGGAGTGTTGAAAAAGAGTGATGGAACCTTTTACGAAGCCACAGACAAGATCGCCTTGGTGAATAATGCTTTGATGTATTTGTTCAACGACGTGACTTATGACTTGTCAGGAGAGCAAGTGGAAAGAGTAATTTATCCAGGTCATGCCACCACCATTCTTGGAATGTTAAAATACCCTTACGGATTTCAAGTGACTGATGGCTTGAAGCAAATGTGGTTCATGGACATTTCAAATCTTGTTGAAAATGATGGGTTTAAAGTTAGACGTGACCATTTGTTTGCAGAGACTACATCCGTTGGAGCTTTTTCGTGCAGGATCCCTTTGAAGCATATTTTTGAATTTTGTGAAACCTATGACAAAGTGGTGTACGGGTTCAGACACACCATCACCTTCACCAAGAAAGAATGCGATGATACGATTTACAGAGTGGAGATTTACAGAGCGCTAGTGCAGGAATGATCGACATTAAAAAGTTCAGACTTTATATGCCTCGTGTCGAATTGAGTGTTTCAAGAAATGCTGAATTCATGAGTTTGATCTCTCAAAAGATTCCCATTCAAGTAGCGTACAAGGCGAACAAATGCGAAAGACAGCTTATTCCTGCTGGTCAAACGGAATTCACTTGGTCGCTTGGAAGAATAACCGACAAAAGCGTTCCGATGTTTGTTTTGTTTGGACTACAGACAAACAGATCCTCGAGTCAAACTGTTAATCCGTCCATTTTTGACCATTGCAATATTAGCAACTTTTACGTGACTGTCAATGGAATAAAGTACCCTAATTACAATTACGACTTGAATTTTAGCGAAAAGAAAGTGACCACGGCCTATGCAGATACGTTTTCTTTCGATGAAAAATATTATGGCACTAACGAACTTGTTTGTCAATCTGGTTTGACCTTTCATCATTATATAAAATTGTATCCCTTGTTCTTTGTGGATATCAGCAAGCAAAAAGAAAGAGTGTCTTCAGAAACAGCTGAGTTGGTGATCAACCTTAAATTTCGAACTTCAACTGTTGCAAACACTGTTATCTTTGCTGTGGTGATTTCTGACAAAATGCTTAATTTTGTTTCAAATGGAACTCACATGACTGCTGTTTATTAGTTTCTTTGACTTCGTATGGATCAGTGGAAATTCTTTGAATTTTTAGTTTTTTTATCTAAAAATGGATAACAAAACGTTAAAAGAATTGCAAGAATTAGCTAAAAATCGTGCGATAAAGGGTTACTCGCAAATGAAAAAAGAGGATCTTATCAAAGCAGTGTCATTGGCGAAAAAAAAAATTGAATTGACTTAAAAAAAATCACGGCGTAAATAAAATGTATTACACAAAAAAGTTTTTAAAAGAGTTGCTGAATGAAAACGGTGTTACTAAAACATCTAAAAATATGCCAACGTTGTTGTTGCTTGCGATTGAAAATAACTTGATCAGTAAAGAAGATATTTTGGAGAGAGCCACAGAAAAGAGAAAACGTCGACCGCGAATACATGAACCGAAAGAAAAGAAGCTTGCTGATCCTGTTAAGAAAATCACTGTGAGATTGACCAACGTTGAAACGGGTGAGGTGACTGAGTACAAGTCTATTTACAAAGCGGAGAAAGAAACTGGTCATGGATGGAGATATTTTAAGCTTCGAGATGGAAAGGTTGAAAATGGAATCAAGTTTGAATATTTACACCCTTCAGAAAGGATTCGAAGAATCTAATGCGACATTGTCACCACGGATTATGAAATAATCTAAAAAATTTTTTTTCTTCCGTAAATAAAATGAGATATACAACGTCGTATTTGAAAAATTTGCTTAGGGAAAACGGAGTCACCAAAACCTCAAACAAATTATTAGGTCTGATGATGCTTGCAGTTGAAAATAACTTGATTAGTAAAGATGATCTTTTGGAAAGTGTGAAAGAGTGCAGGCCAGTTGGTAGTCAAAAATGGGAATGGCTTCGTTCAGCAAGAAAAAATCCAGTCACTGTGAGATTGACCAACGTTGAAACGGGTGAGGTGACTGAATACAAGTCTATTTACAAGGCAGTGAAAGGAACTGGACATAAATGTGAATATTTTGCTAATCGAAATGGAAAGGTTGAAAATGGAATCAAGTTTGAAATTCTTTACCCTCGTTGATTTTTTCAATTCTTCAAAAAAAAGAGTTGAAAAATAGATTTACAGCGATGGCTTTTCATGAAGAAAAAAAAAGTTTGCTGAAAAATACGTGACAGGTCCCTCTGGTGAGCAACTTTGGGAAAGTCGATATGGATTCAGCCTCCCTTATGAGCTTGACTCTTTCGGAAAAAGGGTTTTGATTCAAACGGATGAGGCTGGACATCAATATGTCGTTCGCGTTGACGACTTGGGACATCAGTATGTGGAAATGCTCCATGGTTATGTCAGCGAAATAACTGTTTTTGAAGAGTCTGAAGATGATGTTGAGTTTGATGAAAATGGTAAAAAATATATCTGCTTCAACGATGACATTATTGAGTATTTGATGGATGAGTATGGTCATCGCCATCATGTATTTTTACGTTCTGATTTTGATGCTAGACTTGTCATTAAATACAGAGATGGTATTCCATATGCAGTCGTCTTGAATGAATCAGGGGACCAGGTTCTTGTTAATGTTTACAGTTTATATGACACAGAGTTCGGTGAAGAGAGTATTGTCATTGAGTACAGAGATGGCAATCACCATCTTGTCAGTTTCACAGCTGAAGACATTAATTTGCAAGGTGATGAAGAAATGGGAAGAATGTTGGAAAGAGAGTTGGATGACTTGTCGAAATCTGAAAATGATATTATTGCAGAAGAATGGGAAAAATTCTCTTCGTCTTCTTGGAGAGTGGGTCGATTTTGCGCTCCTGCTGCTTGAAACATCTGACTGTGATCCTGCTGCTTTAAAAAGTTTTTTTTTCTGAAAAATTGAATTGACTTTAAAAAATTTTCATGGCAATAAAAATGGAGAGGAAGTATGTGATTGAATTTGATGAAATGGGTCGTGCGCATGTGTTCGATGAAGACAAAGAAATTCATGCGGCTGGATGCGAGTTTACTGCACATGACGAGTGGGGAAGAAAGTACACGATTAGATTTGATGAAACGGGTCAAGCGCATGTATACGACTCCATAAGCGAAATTTTTGCTAATTATCTTGTTTCATAAGATCCTTTTTAAGATCCTTCAGATCTATGGAAAATTCTCTGAATTTTTTAATTCTTTTTTAAGAATTGAAAACGGTTGTCATGGTTACCATCGTAATTTTTTGCGGAAGACTTTTCGAAGAAGCCGACAGTGTGCCGAGATTTTAAAAAAATTGAATTGACTTAAGGAAAGTCACGGCGGAAATAAAATGAGTCGCCAATCTTCAGAAAACACCGAAAATTTTTTTCTTCCGTTAATAAAAATGGAAAATAAATCGAAAGTCTCAATGGCATCATTACGAAGAGATGCTAAAAAAAAACACATCAAAGGCTATACCAAAATGACAAGTGAACAGCTCGTTGAAGCTATAAGAACAACAAAACCTGTCATTGGTCAAAAGTCTGTTAATGATCGAAAAGATCGAAACTATTCTGAAATGACTGTGAAAGAATTAAGAGAGGTGATCAAAGGCTTAGACCTCAAAGGTGTCTCAAGAATGAGAAAGGCTGATCTCATTGCAGCTTTAAATAATACCACCATTGGAAGTGGTTCACGTAGACGAACGACTGAGGCGAGACCTTTGCCTGCTCCGCGTCCTGCGATTGCACCAAGACCTGTTGTTGTAAAGCCGCCAATTGCTCCAAAGCCGTCGATCATTCCACCTGTTGTTGTAAAGCCGCCAATTGCTCCGAAACCTGCTCATTTGCAAAAACCGGCGTCTGCTACTGCAGCAAAAGATGGCTGGTTTTCAAGGTTTAAGGCAACTGCTATTAATGCGCTTACTGATGGCTTAAACAAAATAAATGCTCTCGTTGATCCTTTCATTCCAACCACGGTGAAAAATGCAGTGAACAGCGTAAAAAGCGGAGTGGAAAAAACGATCAAGTCTCTCAAAGGTGTTGCATTTGATGCTCCAAGTCCTGTTGTAAAACCTCCTATTGCTCCTAAACCGCGTGAAAAATCTTACACCATAAAGTTTGATATGACTAAGCATTCAGCAGAGCGCTCCACCAGAGTATTTTCTTACGAGCCGTCTTCTCAACATCAAGATATTGTTTCTTTCTTAAACTTGGTGAGAGAGTCTGTTATTCAGACCATGCAAGGAGAAATCAACACAAAGGTAAAAATGACTCTTGTCTGTGAAATGAAGCGTGTAAGCATCTTAACAGGCGAAGAAACTACTCAGCCGGCAAACTTTTCATCCTTCATGGAAAGATTACTCAAGGGTACAGATGTGAGAGCGCTCATGAGTCAAATGGAAGAAAAAATCTTGGAAAGCAGTGCCAATTACAACAAGATGGGATCCAATTGCGTCTTGTCTAAGATTGTAAGAATGGACATTAGCTTTACTGATTATGAGCCTTTTAATGGATCTTCTTACATGGAGCTACCTGTCAAGTTGAAAAACAAAAAAGCCATCATCAACATGGAAAACAACGACAATGAATGTTTCAAGTGGTGTGTCACCAGAGCTCTTAACATGAAAAATAGAGACAACGAAAGAATTGATAATGAGTTGATTGAAAAATCGAAAGAGCTCTAAATTTCCTCTAAAGGTGACTGATGTCGAAAAGTTTGAGAAAAATAATCCTGATATTAGCGTGAACGTCTTTGAGTATGAAAAGAATAAACCGCAACCTTTGCAAATATCGAAATTTCATGATCAAAATTTCAAGATCGATTTGCTTCTTATCTCAAACAAAAAAAACAGCCATTACTTCCTCATTAACAATTTAAGTCGGTTTGCTGGTTCCTCAGCAACAAAACATCAACATAAACAATACTTTTGCAGAAATTGCATGCATGGTTACGACCTTGAAGAAAAGCTTCAAATCCATCGAAAATACTGCTACGATAACGCTCCAATGAGAATCGATCTTCCAAAAGAATGGTCGACTGTTCAGTTTAAAAACTTTAACAACACCATGAGAGTTCCGTACTGTGTCTATGCCGACTTTGAAAGTTTCATCAAGCCCATCGATGACAACACTCGCACCCATGACTCAAAACAGTCATACACCAAAAAATACCAAAAGCATGTTCCAAGCTCGTTCAGCTATTACATCGTAGGACCTGATGGCTTTAAAATTAAATCTGTTGAGTACACAGCAAAAAGCGATAAGGATGACGTAGGTAAAAAGTTTGTTACCAGAATTGAAGCTGACTTTTTAAAAATTCATGACGACATCGATTCACGGAAAGAACAATGGGAAAACAAGAAACCTAGGACTAATGAGGATGAAAAGAAGTTTGAAGCTGCAACCGAATGTCATATTTGCGAAAAGGATCTTAACGGTGATAAAGTATGGGACCACTATCATTTGACTGGAAAGTACCGTGGTGCTGCTCATAATGCTTGCAATAAAAAATATCGAATTCCAAAATTTATTCCCGTTGTCTTTCACAACTTGACTAGCTATGACAGCCATTTGTTCATCAAGAGATTAGGCGGGAAAAACGGAAAACTCAATTGCATACCTAACAGCGAAGAAAAATACATCAGTTTCTCAAAAAGCATTAAAGTGAGAGATTCGATTGATAAGAAAGGTAAACCGAAAAAAGTGTATAGAGATTTAAGGTTCGTTGACAGCTATAGGTTCATGCAAAGCTCGTTAGCAGATTTGACTGGCAACCTTGTTAAAGATTTGTGTGAGGAGTGCTCCAAATTAGACCCTAAGACATGCAAAAAGGACTGTCTTGATAAGAAAGGTAAAAAATGCAAGTACAAAGACAATTGTAAAGACTGCGCTCATAGAAGATTTAAAAAAGGAGACATCATGTGCAAACATCTGAATTCATTCTACAGCGGAGAACAAAGAAATTTGCTGCTAAGAAAAGGCGTTTACCCCTATGAATGGGTGGACTCGATTGAAAAGTTTTCCGAAACGCAATTGCCACTCAAAGAAGCCTTTTATTCTAGACTAGATGATAAACACATCAGCGATGAAGACTACGCGCATGCTCTAAACGTTTGGAACGTATTTGGATGCAAAACCTTTAGAGATTATCACGAGCTATACAACAAGTCCAACGTGCTGAATCTTGCCGATGTCTTTGAAAATTTTAGAGACACTTGCATGGAATATTACGGTCTCGACCCTCTTTGGTATTACACCTCTCCTGGATTAGCCTGGGATGCTATGTTAAAGGAAACTAAAATTGAGCTGGACTTGATCACCGATATCGATATGCTCCACATGATCCAAAGAGGAATACGCGGTGGAATATGCATGATCTCAAACCAACTTGGAAATGCTAATAACAAATACATGCCAAACTATGATCCTTCAAAACCATCTACATTTATTCAGTACTTAGACGCTAACAATCTTTATGGATGGGCTATGAGCAAAGCTCTTCCCGTTAGAAAGTTCAGATGGATGACTGAACTCAACAATTGGCGTAGCATGCCTTGCTTTCTAGAAGTTGATTTGAGCTATCCTGAAGAGCTTCACGATTTACACAACGACTATCCTTTGGCTCCTGAAAGATTAAAAATTGGAAAAGTAGAAAAGCTGGTTCCCAATTTAAACCATAAAACAAAATACGTCATTCATCATGAAAACCTCAAACTCTATGAACGACTTGGTCTTGTCATCACCAAAATTCATCGAGGAATCAGCTTTGAAGAAGAACCTTTCATGAAAAAATACATTGATGGCAACACCGATAAAAGAACAAGAGCTAAAAACGAATTTGAGAAGGATTTTTTCAAACTCATGAACAACTCCGTCTTTGGTAAAACCATGGAAAACATTCTAAAACATGTCGATATTAAACTAGTTACCACAAGAAAAGAAGTCTTGAAACTATCCAAAAAGGAAAGGTTTAGTCGATGCACCATTTTTGATGAAAACCTCACTGCCATTCACATGAAGAAAACACAAGTTACTTACGATAAACCCGTTTACTTGGGAATGAGCATCCTCGACCTGAGCAAGACTCTCATGTTTGAACACCACTATGACTACATGAAACCTAAATACGGTGATCGATTAAAATTACTCATGACAGACACTGACTCACTCATTTACGAAATTGAAACTCCTGATTTCTATGAAGACATTGCTGATGACGTAGAAAGCAAATTTGACACAAGCGACTTTCCAAAAGACCATCCTGCCATTCAAAACGTTGGATTCAAAGTAGGCAAAAATAAAAAGGTTATTGGAAAGTTCAAAGATGAGACCGGTGGAAAGCAAATCACACAATTTGTTGGACTTCGACCCAAGCTCTACTCTTACTACATCCCTGAAGAAAAAGAAGATGAAGATAAAGAACAAAAAAAATGCAAAGGGGTTAAAAAGAACGTGGTCAAAAATCACCTCACTCATCAAGACTACTATGACTGCCTAATAAATAAGGAAGAACACCTTGCAACCATGAACGTTTTCCGATCCCATCAACATGACATATACCCCGAAGAAATCAACAAGGTCGCACTCAGCGCTAACGATGACAAAAGGATCCTATCGAATGATGGCACTCACACCACCTTCGCCATTGGTCACTACAAGATAACAACTTCATAACAACATTAAAGATCTTAACATTAAAGCTCACTTTTAAAAGGATGCACGCTTTTTAAAACTGAAAATTCATCAAAATCACCTTCAAACACATCAAAATATGCATTTTAGACACTACTTTCATTAAAAAAATTGATGCGTCGTTCATGCTTTTTGTGCTCATGCGCCAGAACCGGCTTTTCCTTATATATTCGGAATAACCAGTTTAAGATGTCTTTTAGAATAACCAGTTTAAGACATCCGTGAGACATCTTAACAAGACGTCTGTCGGAACAACAAGTTTATGACGTTCGCAAGCCTTCTTAACATGACGTCTGTCGGAACAACCAGTTTAAGATGTCCTCAAGACATCTTAACAAGACGTCTTTTGGAGTAAGCAGCTTAAGATGTCTTCAATCGTGGAAGTATTAGAGATGGACGTGCAACATTTTTGTTTTTTTGCAAACCATGCTAGTTGTGCATTCTTAAAAATCTATTGTTTTAAACAATAGAAATTCAATTCTCTTAAAGTCTGTCGGATTCGTCGAAAATTTTTGGGCTCGCCCAACCAGTCATATCAACTTGCTTTTACTTATTAAAAATAACAGCAATAGAACCAAGTTTTAAGCTTAACTTTATATAGCAAGGCATTCTTAATATTTTAAGAAATAACGCGGATGAAGAGACTGAATTTTAGTGAATAGGTTGCAAATATAAATATAGTACGCCCAGGTGTTTAATACAAGGTGGGGGATGTTTATTAATTCTTGGAAGATTTTCCCTCCCACCCCATCCCCGTTTATCAATTTTTACTGGTTATCTACGAAGAAAGTTTACCTTAAAACTGTAAAAAAAAACTTTCAATGTAAACCAGCCTTTTAAAATTGTCAACCTTTAAAAAAAACTCGATTTTTAACCAAAGGCATAATATTCCTCACCATAGTATAAATCTCATATTAACATGTTAAATCCTATTGAAACTATTATAAAAGTGGCATTGCTCATATAAGTATATGCATAAAGTTAATGAAACCTGTTGTGAACAAGTTTGTTCATTTTCTTTGGGATATCAGAGAAATTCATCCCCCCCCTGCTTATTTCATCTGGATTCAAATTCCCACCTAACATTTACAAAGCCTCGAGGCCTTATAAAATGGGGAAAGGGGATCCCCCTTCCCCATCTATAAGATTTAAGAAATGATTCCCACCCTACCTTACATTAAGCACCTGAGAGTATACTAATTGACTTGTAATTTATACTTTAGAGTTCCAAAGGAAAGTGTTATTCAAACTCGAGCAGCTATCAGAAGCAGTTAAGTCTTTAAACGACCGTCTTGACACCAGACTTGATAGAGTAATTGATCCAGACGTGTTTTTGTTAAAAGAAAACATTAATAACATGGACAATTTTAATGAAAATGAAAATCAGTTGGCTAAGGAGCCTATGAAAAGGAAATTGGTAAAATATCTGGTATTAAACAAACGCACTTCTAATTAAGGCACAAAGATAAAACTAAACTAAAAAGTTCATTTACAGACTGTTTCATAAATCATTTACATTACTGCTACGTAACGGTTTTACTTTTCGTCAAAACTAAAACATATACATTGTTGAATTAAAATTAGTGTAACCAAATAAATTGTAATCAACTTTGTTTTTAGATTGAAAGACTGAGTAAAATTGGAGGCACTAATATTGGTGACTGTACACGTAGGATTATGCGGCGGCAAGAAAGATTTTTTCATTGATTATCCTTTACTTTTTTTAAATAAAAAATAAAAAATCAGAGCAGCATTATCTAAAAAAGCAAAAAAAAAAAAAAAGAAGCTTTTTAAGTATGGAAATTTGCTCTTGCGGCCTTATTTTTCGAGGTATTGCTAATTATATCCGATCGGAAAACCCAATCGATATAAGAGAGCAAAGGTTTATTAAGTCAGCTTTAAAATATTTTTTTATACTTTTACAGATAAATAGATTTTTGCTCATCACAACTCATATGGGACTTGAAGTTAAGGGCTATATAATGCTGATAAGAAAACAAGTTCTCCTTAGTAACTTTAGTAATGATCAGTTTTCTGAATTATGTATTTACCTCCTGATTTTTCAGTATGTTGGATTGTTCGCTAATGATAAATTTCAACATGGATGGACAGAGGGGCGGAAAGAGAAGTTTTAAAGAAACTCACCTTTTTAAGTGTGTAATTGGTAAGTTGGTCTTCTAACGCTGCTTTCCAAAAAAACAATGATTTTCTTGACCTATTATTGTTTTATTAGTTTTCTCTCTTTAGCGGCTGTCCGAGAGACATATCCAAAAGAATCGGAGAAGACAGTCCATAAATTTATTCAGGGTGTATTAAAAAATGCACCAGCATCACGAAAATCTTAACAAAATTTTATAATCATGTACTCTTTTTTGTTGATGCTGTGAAATTTATTTCTATAGTATATCATGTCTCTTTTTTCAGTTATTGCATTTGGATAGTTCATATTTTCACACCTTTCTATTTTCCGTCACCACCTTCCAGTCTCCTTCTAATCTAATATAAATATATTTATGTTGTATTGGCGGGAGACTGAAAGTTTATATATATATATATATATATATATATATATATATATATATATATATATATATATATATATATATATATATATATATATATATATACATATACATATACATATACATATATATATACACACGTCTTTTTAAGCCGTCATTAATACGTGTTAAATAAGGCAACTTTAAGACGTCTTAGATAAGACGACTTACTGTGTTTCATTTGAGACCAGTTTAAGCCATCTTCAATACGTGTTAAATAAGACAACTTTAAGTCGTTTTAAACAAGACCAGTTTAAGACAACTTTAAGATGTCTTAAATAAGGCAACTTTAAGACGTCTTAGAAAAGTGACTTACTGTGTTTCATTTGAGACCAGCTTAAGACATCTTTAAGACCGTTTTCAAGACGTCTTCAATTTGTCTTTAAGACGACTTGTTGTTGGGTGGGGTTAGTCGCAGAAATTATAGACTGCAGCTTTCTTTTACTTGGAAGGACTAAAAAATCACGAAGATGATGGTAGTTGCAGTTATAAAAAGACTCGATTGCAAAGCAATAATCAGCTATAGAGAAACTTAGCAAGAGTCTAAGTTGTCTTGTAATGAAATTCAATTTCTTTTGCTTAATATCATCATCTAACTCAAATTCATTTTCTGAAAGAGTATTTGACACCTTTTCAATAACATCATTAACATGGAGTTTATAATTATGAACTAAATTAATTGCTTCGAAAAATTGTGAGTAGAAAATTAAGCCATTGTTTGGATTCAATATATTACCTAATGAAACACTAATTCCATGTTTAAAAGCAGAAAAAGTTAGTGGTGAACACAAGGTACACTTATCATAAACAATAACTGTCATAAAACTCTCTTTGTAATCTTTTGACATAAAAATGCATAAGAATTTATCCTCTTGTCGAGATATTACTATATTTTCATACTTTTTGTGTAATTCGGTGTCAGGATATAAATCAGAAAACGAATTTATTCTATCTTTTTTGATGAAATACTTCAATTGCTGATCCTCAGGCTTAGATTGGCGAAGCACAGGTTTTGGTGTTAGTAAACAAGAAAAAGGAACATTAAAAATACATGGTGCACATGCTGGTCGAGTATATCCACCCGTTACCTTTATCATTTCTGTATTTTCAGGCCAATATTTTTCACATTTAAAGAATTTAGATGGCTCCATAATAAAATTTTTACGTGAAGGAAGCACGCTAATCCATCTCTGTTTCTCAACTTCATCTTTAGGTAATTTAAAAACACGACACTTGTTAAATTTATCATAATTCTCTTTACAATTTACAACGCCACATTTGTTCACCATAATAAAAGTAAAAGATTTTCAAAAATTATTACTGGAACGTAAAAGAACACTACAACTTTGATAAAAACAATGGCCTTCGCTAGCGGAGTCAGGAAATCGACTTTGCGCGTCCTGCCGTATAGTAGTCCTTGTGTCTGGTTTAAAATGCGCTCGCGGTTCCAAATGAAAATTTAATGCATTAGTAACATTTTATTAAACGTTTTTGGGTGTATAAATAAAAAAAAGACTATTAAATAAACATTAAATATATAGTAATAAAATTATAACTTTTAGTAGAATCAATCGATTTTATGAAATTTTCACCATCGTAATACTGATTTAAAGCTCTTTACTAAGATGTAAAATAATTAAATAATTGAATAGTTTAAAAATTTTGCACACATACCTATAATTATGTTAGTATTTAAAACCTACGATAAGTGTCGACTCACGGTAGGTGTGGAAACGACCCTATATCGAAACCAATTAACGGTAATATTTGAATGAAACAAAACGGCGACCAAAATAATACAAAGTAGAAAATAGTATTTGAAACAAGCTGCTCTTAGGAATCCAATACAATGTTTTTGAAGTCAGTAATTCTTTTTTATCGGAATATTTTCGAAAAGCTTGGATAAAGTAAAAAAGTGGGACGATGAAGCCAAATATTAAACTCCATGAATAAATTTTAACGAATCTATTTCGATTCTTCCAGTCCACACCGCAAAAAGTACCTTTGCCATACTCGATATAAAATCCGAAAGCAAAAAGAGGTAACACTGCCCACATAAAACTGGCTGCCCAGGATACCGTACCACGGATGAAAAATAAGATGGCGTTATGTCTTCATCGTAAACTAGTAGATCAACAAAATGGTAAAATACCAAACACAAATACCGCTATAAACCCTTCTATTTGACAAGCGAACGGATAGTTATGTAGCCTCATGATTGTTTTTATGAATACAAAAGTCGTGGTAAATATTGTTTGTCCATGGAAACTAAAGTAAAATAAGCAACGTACGGTTTTTCCTTGATGCAAATAAAGCACTGTTTGTTAGTGTCAGTATTTTTCCAAGGCGTTAAAAAGCCTGCAAATTTCTTTGATCGAACCTAATAAAACCGTACCAAATAATAAAGTCAAAATGTTCGTTTTCGATGATAAAGTTTTTACACAAACGTTGTCGATCGACAACGTTTGTGTTAAAACTTTTCTGGCAAGCTTATATAAATTTTGTATTTGCGTTCTGCAAAATAAAGCTCTATGTTCTCTCGAGGTTTAGAAAAAATCGCTGTGTCGCGCACATAGGAATTTTAATACGAATAATACAAGTTTTACATTTTTCATCTTTAAATATTTAAGTTAACAAATAAACTATTTTCTTGCTAAATAAGAAATGCTATTCGAGTATATCCTTAATGAAATCTGCTTATTGTTCTCATAACATTAGCACTTTTTTTCAATATTAGGAGTAAAAATGTTTTAAAAATCTAGGTTTTCATTTTTTATGGTTTTCAATTAACAAAAAGTTTTTTTATGACTTTATTGTAAAAATTCCAATTTTAGTTTTTTAAAACCAATTTAAAAAACGACTTATTATCGTCAAAATTTTTGAAAGATTTCAATAATAGCAATATGCATAAGTTCCAAAAAATATTTTTTGTTTTGTTTATTACTTTGTCATTCTAGAAATAGATTCTAGAGATTTTAGATGATTTAAAGCAAGTAAAATAACTTGCTTTAAATGTAAGATATTTAAGTTGTATAATGAAAATTTTCTGCCATTATTTAAAATTATGTGTAATTATTTTTCTAGCTAAAAGTTATTGAATAAATTCAGAATGGTAAGAGTTCCTTAAAGTATTCTTAAAAACTAAAATGAAAATGGTATATATATATATATATATATATATATATATATATATATATATATATATATATATATATATATATATATATATATATATATATATATATATATATATATATATATATATATATATATATATATATATATATATATATATATAATGTCTTTTCAGTATTATAGTTTTATGCTAATTCATGTTTTTTTTGTTTAAAGTATCGTAATCAGTATGATCATGATGTTTCAATATGGAGTCCTCAGGTCCTCTTTAGATTATTTTTCAATTTTCTTTTAAAATAATGATGTTTAAAGGAATTTATATAATTAATTTCAAGTGTGTATATGGAGGTAATGTTTCTTCTAGGGGCGTATATTTCAAATAGAGTATGCAATGGAAGCAGTTAAACAAGGGAGTGCAACCGTTGGCCTAAAGTCTAAAGATTTTGCTGTTTTAGTAGCTTTAAAAGTAATATATTTGATAATTTTATTGCAGTTTCTTTCTCACATTAAAATATTTTAATTTATATGTTTTATGATATGAATTTGTTTTTAGAGATCTTCATCAGAGCTATCATCTTATCAAAAGAAAATTATATCTATAGATGACCATGTTGCTGTTAGTATTGCAGGACTTACATCAGATGGAAGATTGCTTAGGTATTTTCTGTTGAAATTTTTCATCTTATTATGCTGCTGTAATAAATTGTAGTACATTTTTTTCTCTAATTATTTAATTTTATGGTATAGCAATTTCATGCGTGATGAGTGTTTAGATTCAAAATATGTTTATGACCTACCTCTGCCTGTCTCCAGATTGGTCAGTGCTACTACGGAAAGTATCTTTTCAAATAATTATTACAACAAATGAAAAACAAATAAATATTTTAAATATTCTTTTCTTAAAATGGTGACATTTTTTGATTTAAACCTCTCTCTTTATATAAATATTGCCTTCAGAACTTCAAATTATATCAACTTTATATTGAGATAAACCTCAAGTTTTTGCTCTTTTGCAAGATGTGTCTTGATCTTTTTACAATATAATATTTCCCATTCTATAGTTTAATGAAAAATAGTTTTAAAAATGTTCAATAAAGAGTGTAAAAAAATTTCCATTAAATATTCTTAAAAAAATTACAAAAAACAGCTTAAACAGTTAAATTAAAACAATTAAATCTCTGACAGTAAATTTCAGTTACAGAGCCATCTTAAGGATAATTAAAAAATTTAGTGATAATTTTAAAATAATTGTAATTCATTTGAAAAAATAGTTACCATTTTCTGTAAACCATATATTAATAAGTATTAAACCTTGATATATGAAAAGAAATGCAAAAGCCCACTAAAGTATATGGTAGAAGACCATTTGGTGTTGGATTGTTAGTTGCAGGCTATGATGTAAGTATTTTTATACACAAATAAAGATATGCTTTTCTCTTGAAGTTATTGCTTATATATTTATGATTGCTCATCTTAATCAATAATCAATTTATATCTTTGATATAAATATCTTGTAGAATTTCTTATAGAAAGACTTATAGAAAGATATTTATATCAAAGCATGCTGTGTTCCTGTGTTATTTTCACAATATAATTTGTTGTAATTTTGTAAATTGTTGTAATATAGTTTGTTGCAGTTCTGTAGCCATCAATTGATTGGTGTAATACTAAATACAATTTTGTTTAAAATTAAGAGAATTTTTAATAAAAAGATACGTAAAAAAACTTTATAAAACATTTTTAAACTTCAAGTATAATGGTTAATTTACTTATTCAATTATTGCTTAACTCCAGTTAGTCCCCAGTTAACTTAAAGCCTTTTTAATGATTGCATGTTTTTCTATGTTAGTGATTGTATTCACAACTAGGCCTATTCATCAAAAAAATCTAGTAGAGTACTAGACTTTGGTGTGTGTGGGGGGGGGGGGGGACTACTTTTTTATGGCAAAAAAGATATAAATTAAATAAAAATATAAATTAAATAAAACTTTAAAAACTAAAAAGTTTTTTGAATGTATAGCCTAATAATTTTTTAATAAACTCCATCTTATATATAAAGATGAAATTATGTGTGTATGTGTGCTATACAAATCCACAGTTTTGATCCAATGCTCACCAAATTTTGCACACAGGTTTAATTTCTCCCAGGGAAGGTTTTAAGCCATGTTTGGACCACCCCGGACTCCATGTTCAAGGTGCTTATGGCTGGAACCAAGTTCCAGCCCCCTCCAACCCTCCTTACCCCTGCAAGGAGGTGATTATGGAGCTAATAATTTTAATAGTTTTTACCATTGAAAACTGAAAAATTGTAAACATGTGTTAACAGTTTTTTATGACAATTGTTGAGGGATATTTTTGGAAAAGTATTTGGTATAAATGAACAAGAAAATTTGTAAAGCAGGTTTTTGTTTGGAGAGATTATTGTGATTTATTGATGTGTTTGTTGCGAAAAAGCTAGATTACCATAGTGTGGTTTTGTTCCCAAAAACATGACCACTTAGCTACAAATGCATTCTTGATTAATATAGTAAAGTCTTATATCTAATAGCTGTAACATAACCAGCTATGTGAATAAGTAACATTTTAACATATTCAGCAATAGAAGATTCCAGATCTTGCAAGTTATCAAGATTTTTGCAACAGTCTTCAGACAATTTATATTGACATAATACACATTGATGACCAGATTCCACATTAAAGTTGTCAATTTCTATGTTTAATTTCAAAAGTAAAAATACATGCTTAATATGTAACTTTTTAATAGCCTGTTGAACACTCAGAAAATAAGTACCTCTAGAACCTTGATGAAGTATACTTCTTTTTCCAGGTAATCTGATGTAAATTGAGCAAGAAGAACATAGTTTTGAGAAGTGTTAAGTAAATGTCTACATAAATCTACCATAAAGTAGTCATAACAAGCTTAATGTATACAAGTTGCAATATCCTTAGAATTCTGCTTTAATACGTTTAACTTGTGGGCTTGCAAAATCAACAAGTTGTTGTATTAAATCTAAACGCTTGTCATGAGGATTATTGATTACAGCCTGCAAAGTATCTCTATGCCTTGTATCTGCACCAATGGCTTTAACGTTTAAAAATACAGCAGTATTGTTAGCATCGCTATAAACTTAGTTTTTTCAGAAAATACTCATAAAACTGTTGAGAGACACTGTCATTCAATAGGTTTTGAAGCAATAGTTTCATTCAGATCAGATAAATTGAGAAGACTTATAGATTCTGCATTTTTTCTGCTTAAAATGAATCCATTTGCAATTCTGGTCACTCCATTATCATCAAATATTAATTTAAATGTTACAAAAATTTTTTACAAGGTATTTTTTTAAAAAATCTTACAGTAAATAATTTCCATCTACTGTTAACCATGGCTTTCCAGGAATGGAGTTGTACATTTTAAAAAAATGCCTGATTGACACAATTCCCATCACATATATTAACTATTATGTTTTTACTGACAATTCTGTTGGTCAAATCTGTTCAAATAAAAAATCAGATCATAATTTTAATTTTGGAATCATGTTAATGCCTTTAGAACCCCATTTATAGAAACAGCCATCACCTCTAACAATGTTTCGGCCAATTTCACTGAGTTATCCTCTGATCTACCAAAAATAGTTCCACTGTGATAAAGTCAACTTTTTTTTAATATAAATCTCATCATGTAGTATGATAGATATTTTTTGCTTATTTGAAAGAGAATTAAATATTGAGTATATAAATTTGCTTTCAGCAATTTTTGCAATTTTTGAAGTAAAAAGAGTGAGTGTTGAAACAGATGGCAGTTAGTAATCATTTCTCAAACAATTACATAATTAGAAAATATACAAAAAAGCATGTAACTATATCTAGTGAACAAATTTATATCCAATTACTTTTGGTCCCGTAACTGAAATATATTGCATAATTCCTCTTTATTGTCCATTTTTATGAAGCTTAAAACTTGAGGTATCTCATCAAACTTAGACAGGTGTCAAACAGTTATCATTCAATTCAATATTAAACTAGAAACATTACACTTAAGCCCATTATGAAATGTTTCAAAGATTTTCATAAATTTTAAGTACAAACAATGGTATTCAATTAAAGATCTTATGGAAGTTCTTTGAGTTGAACTGTTGGAATCTGAGATAAGGATACTCCCAGCCAAACAGATGTAGCATTTTTTGGTTGATATTTTCCTCCACGCACTGTAACTGCTTCAAAATTAAGAGGCCAGTGTAACTCACCAATAGCAGTATTATTGGTAACAACTAAATTAGAGATTGGAATCTATTTTTATCCATTTTTCATGCTTAACATTATCATTTGGAAATTGATGCACTAATGTTGTACTAGCTTCATCTGATATATATTTTTTTCACTTTGATAGTGACAAATATACACACAGCATTTTTTTTGGCCTGATATATAGATTTTATCTCAAACTTAAAAATATATATCATTTGCTTTAAATTAATTCTAAAACTTCACATTTAAATTATATAAGTTTGTTTACATTTTATCATATAACAATAATTTACAATATATCGTATACAATATTACATTTTGTCTTTTAAAAACTAGTCTGAATGTGGAGAAATAGTTCTTTATGGCTTTAAAAAAAGAGGCCCCCAGAAAAAAATCAGGTTGTGTAATGAATAGGCCTGTAGTAGGAAATGCCATGAATTATATGTTTTGGACCCAAAAGTTTCAGTATTTGAATGGTTGTTAAAGTAAATTGATTCATTCTTTCCTCAGACATTCTCTCTTTGAAAAAATATAAATTTTCATTGTAAAAAGCTATTTCATCTAATCAATTTTTTAATGAAACTACTTAAAAAACTTAGAGTTGCATAAGAACTTAAACTGCTGTATTTGGAAAAGTACAGCAGGGGGGGAGGAGGGGAGCGGCTTATAATGAGAAATTAAAAGTTTTGATTACAATGTTTAGCATTACATTATGTAATAATTAAAATATGTAAGTTTTAGGTGTTTTTTTTTTTAAATAATTAATTTTAAAATTGAGAATATGATAAGAAACTATTTTTCTTCACTCAGTTTTTCTTTGAAAAATGAAGCATACAAGTAGTACAGCTAAAAAGAGAGAGAAAAAAAGTTCTTAAAATTATGAATATATTTTTCTTCATTTTCTAAACTAACAGTATCCAGAATTACTTATAAGTCCTTAAAATTAAATATTTCTATTGAGAAAAATATTTGTGTTTATGTAATTTTTTTGTTTAAAAGAAACAAAACACAAAGACATTTCTTTTCAATTCCTGTTGGAAGTTCTGAAAGTCGTTTCAGCAAAATGAAAATGTTAAAAAATGTTATTCATCAATTGTAAAAGATTAATGCCTGACAATTGAATACAATTGTAACAATTAATTTGTATGATATTCACCTTACCCTATAAACTCAGGTGTATAATACTTCTGACTTTTTTTTTTTTTTTATGCTTATGAGGAATATCAATTACAGCAGTATTGAATTGTCTATTTCAATGTTTAGTGGTACTAAATTTATTTTATAGAGCCAAGGTACACATATATATCAACTTTGCCCATCAGCAAATTTTTATGATTGTAAGGCAATGTCTATTGGTGCTAGATCACAGGTACTTCTTTTATATTTTCTTTTCAATATTTAGTCTTGTACAGATTATATATACATAATTTTAAATCTTTTTAAGATAAATGAATGTTAATGAACTCATTTTTTAGAGTGCTCGAACATATTTGGAGCGAAACTTAGAAAAGTTCCCAGAATGTAAGTTAGTTATAATATTTTTAATATCATTAGCTTAGAGCAGACATGGAGTAACTTTTTTCATCTGGGCCAGATGGGCATTTCCATTTGAGTTGTAAGCTGAATCAAAATATCCACCTACTCATACAGCATTTCCCTTTGCATATGGTAGTCATCACAGCATTTCCCTATGAGTATAGTAGTCTGCAAAAAATTAAATTTTAGATTAAAATGACCTTTTTGTATCAAACTGCAAGTTAATGGCATTCAATAAGGTTGACGAATACCATAGTTAAAATATGATTTTAAAGACGATGTGAGTGTCTTTATCTTACAGCACATTAAAAAATTATTTTAAAGAGTGTAAGATTTTTTCTTTTCTTGAGAATATACAAATCATAGCTGAAGGCTTCACTGGAAACCATCAGTATTTTCCATTAAGCAAAGTTACCATGATGTAGATATTTTATGAAAAGCTTATTGAATTACCTATGCAGATAGTTTATGAAAAGCTTATTGAATTCCCTATGTAACTTGTTCTAGAAATTGTCTATGTAGATATTTTATGAAAAGCTTATTGAATTACCTTAAAAGCTTATTAAAACAATTTGATAAAATATAATATGTAAATATTATCAATTTAGTGCAAAATTTGGCCTTGCACTTTTAGAGCTACAAAGTTATCAATATTAGCCTTGATGTTACTTAAATTTTCACATAGATTTTTCAAGATCTTTGAGTGTCATACCAACACATTTGTTTAACGTATGAATACTTTTTTTAACATATTGAATTTATATGCTGTATGCAGACAAACTTGTTGTGCTCTGATCTTTAAAGGAGCCAGTATTTCTTAACTGGAAGAGTGAAAACATTGGATTGAGAAATGGAGTTTTTTGTGATGTTAGAAGTAAATATACTATTTCAATGGTGTTTAAGTGTGATAATAGATAATGCTCTGACCTTCAACCAGAAAGTTACTTTATGAAAATTTTTTACTTTCTTTTTACTTCTTATTTTAATCAGGATTGCATTGAGAACGACCATCCTAATGTATGACAATTTAGAGGCCTACTGAAACATCTCACTACTTTTATTAGTGGATAAAAGTAAATTCAATAGCAACTGTTTAATTTTGCTACAGCTTTCAATCTAAAAGATTTTATGAAGTGTTGGAATAAAAAGTCCATTGATTGTGGGATTTATGAAGTAGAAGAAGAAAGATAAAAAAAAAAATCTCTTTTTTCCCAGAATCAGTTTATATGTTTACTGAAGAAATTTTAATGCAACCAATCAAACAAGCCCTTTCACACATGGGTTGATCACTTTTACTATTTGTTTTACAATTATTGACAAAGTTAGTTTTTGTTAGGTTAAGCTTACTATTGCTCATTAAGAGCAATTCAATGTGTGTTCAATGTTTTAAAGTTACAGAATTATCATTTTACATGTCTGAGGACCAAATACAAACATTCTATGGGGTAGAGTTAGTTCACATATTGCTTAGAGTTTATAAAACAATTCATCATCACATGATAGCTTTTACTTTTGATTTTTTTGTTGTTGTTGACATGTTTCATGTCAAGAACTTTTGTAATAAAATTTGCTGGTTAAATGCTGATAAGAAAGTTTTAACCTCCATAAATTGAAATAGTTGTCAAGCTTGAAAGTTACTTTGTTTTAGCATCATATGAAGAGATTATTGTTCATGGTTTACAAGCACTACGTGAATGTCTTCCCAATGAACAAGAGCTTAATAATAAGGTAGTAAGGTTCATCTTACACTTTAATTACTTATCTTATTACTATTTAATTGTGTTTTTTTGACATAGAGTGGCTTATTATTATGTTATCGGTAATACTCTTTCCTCCTCATTTAAACTGTACAAATTTGTGCACATAATGATATATAATTGCATAATTACATATTTATAGTCTCTTTAATGAAAGATAACTGATTTTTTGAAAGTTAACTGAGTTGTTAGGAGCAAATATACTAGGGTTGGACAAAATAGTAGAAACAGCTGAAAGGTTTTGATGAGTTGATGTTAATAGGGTTTAGTCAGCCATTGGTAGCAATTTCCAACCAAAGCTTTTTTTTTTTTATTTTAGCTTTAATTCTTCTCAGTAAGAACCAAAATATTACAATTTTAATTCTTCTCAATATGAACCAAAAAGGTTCAATTATATTAAAGTAAGGGAGGCTGTGGTAGATAGAAAAGATGTTCAACTTGCCCAGAATGCTCCTTGTGCCAAGCAGTCTAAAGTGTAATATTATCTTTTTGAAAAATTGTGTTCCCCCCCCCCCCCCCAGAAACAGTACCAAGATCATAGAGAATAAACATGGTTGGATAAAATATTTAAATAATCTTGGCTTTTTATCTACCAAGAAGAGAAACTATTAGCCAGCCGATTTCCATGATATAGCTACCTAAGTTATCACTGATCCCTCCTCCATGACTTTTTTTTTTTTATTTCTTATGACATCTGAAAATAAACAAAGATTTTAAAACAACATGAAAAAGGACTTAAATAATTAAGTCAAAAAAAACCTCTTAATTTTGAAGATGTTATAAATATTTGAAAATTTTGCTTTTTTTAAGCTGATGTTTCTATTACTTTGTCCAACCCCTGTACACATATTTTGTTGCTTTTCCTGACTTCAAAAGTAAGCTCTCTTTTTTTTTTAATTATTATTATTAGAATTGCACTGTTGCAGTGGTTGGCAAAAACAAACCACTCACAATACTTGACAATGATGATATTGCTCCATTTGTATCTTTTCAAACTCTTCTAATGATATTCTAAAAAAAAAATTGAATTTGTTTTTTTTTTTATCCTCATATACTTGAAACTATTAACTTTAATGTAAATATGTAGCTTGCTTTAATTGATCAAACTAAAAAAACCAAAAAACCTGAGGTAACTTAATTTTTATGGTTTTTAAATGAAATAATTTCTAAACAATTTTGTTGAATGTATGACATTTGAAATAACTTTGTTTATAACTTGGTTTTACAGGAAGAAGAAGATGCACCAATGGAGCCACAAAGTGGAGTTGATGTATTTTAAAATTGTTTAGTTAATTTTTTGTTTGAAATTTCAATAAGAACATGCTTAAAACTTAAGATTACTTTTATATAATTTATATGACTTTGTTTAGATTGGTGTGCCTAGTGAGCCAGTTGGAGATGATCAAATGGAGACTTAGTAGCACCTTTTTCATTTTTTGAGAAAAAAGTTTTGGAATTAAAATGGATGTTAAATGATATAGGAACTTGTACTTTTTTTTGATTCTGTAAAGATAACTTTACTTTATTTAATTTTTTTGTTTTCTTTCCTTCTTGAAAAGAAGAATGATCTATTTTGAGTTCATTCGTTTTACTGTAAAAAATGTTTATGTTAAAGGTAAAATTTTGTTTTATAAAAATATTTGAAATAATCTTCCATAGCTTGGTAAATTTTCTTAATATGGGTTTATTATACAGTAAATATTTATATGAAATAAATTTGATGTTTATTTTTGTAAACTATGAGAAAAAAAAAAAGGTTTTTGATTCTCATAGAAAATATTTTCTAAAAAAAGTTTAAATTTTTTGATAAGATATTGGTTTTAAAGTTACACAAATCATTGTTTAAGAGTATCTTAAAGAATAAGGTGTATTTAGCACATTGTACTAAATACATCATCTCTATTTAAATACTCTTTAGCATTTATTTGTAATTACTCAGTTGTTAAATAGTTATACAAAAGTATGCCATTTAAAAACTGGAATTTAACCTCTTCAGAAGTTCTTAATTAACTTATAATTCTGTTACAACATTAAAATTATCTTATTTCTAATGCTTAGTGCTCATCATTAAACCTTTTATTTTAAGCAAATAAAAAATGACCTATAGTACATAAATTGGGATGTATGTTAAGATATAAATAATACTAAAACAAAGAGCTAATCTAAAATATATTGGTGAATTGGAAAATGAGTTTATATTTTACATTAATTTGTGTTTAAAACTTTTCTTGTTTTGCTTTTTACTTTTAGTAGAACTAAAATATGACTATTTATAACAATAAGAACTAGCTTGCATGTCTCGTGAGCTTAGCTACCAACAAATAAAAGCCTCCAATGATGCAAGAATTAGTGTGAGTGATATTTTTAGTAAACATTCCAATATATTTTGATGGACTATATCCAACAAATGTTCTATTGAAGTTCAAAGTAAAACCTGTTCAAAAATGTTCTATTGAAGTTCAATGTAAAACCTGTTTAGACCATGTATGTTAAAATTCTAGATTTTTTATAATTTTCTGATTTTTTCTGATTATTACTCTTACATTTTTATAAAAATATTGCCTGATATCCTTTTTAATAATTTATCAATATCAATTTTCATGTTGTGCTCATTTTTGAAGATTTTGTTCTTTGTGGTTGTTTGCATTAAGCTGAGTATATATTTGACTGTGGGAAAAAGTCAAATGATATCAGTGGTTGAATGAGAAATTTCTCAAGTTGCAACAATTTATTGTAGGTCATTTGATGCATTTAGCCTTACACTACAATATATGAAATGGTTTCTTTTTAATTTTCTTTGGAAATAGGTTGTCAAACTATTCTGTAAAGTTGAGGTCAGGTATCAAGTAATAGATGCACACTGAAATTAGTTGTGGAAAAATTATGAAAATATATATACTAGGGGCTTGGTTTTTCTTCATTTTCATGAAAAATTTATACTTAACAATTTTAATTCATGTTATGAAAAAGTATTCATTTTCCTTATTGTAATAATATTCAAAATGTCTGATAATTACCTATTAACACAGTATATCTATTAACACAGTACACACACACACACACACACACACACACACACACACACACACACACACACACACACACACACACACACACACACTGTGTTAATAACACCGGTTTTCAGTTTTTAGCACTCTCTTAGCTAGATTTGATTGTCATGGTTTCTAATTATGCTTTTTGCATTCAATATCCAAAAATCTACAAATTATAAAAAATTGTTATAATTTAAATAATATCTTGTGCCAAAGATGAAGAAATCTGGAGAGGATAGTTATCCCATAGGATGTAAAAAAAAAATTTGAATTATGCAGTATGAGTTTAAAAATACCAGAACTTTGTTAACTTAATTTAAGAGTAAGAAGTATAGCAAAAGTTTTCAGTATCAGAAATTGTATTTAACTGTTTTTTTTTTTAAACAAAAAACTGCTGTAGCAAAAAATCAAAAAAGGTATTATATTATTTTCATTTTTTAATGCATGCTGGATAATAAAATAACCCAGTATCTGTAAAACACACTAAAAAGCTGAAAAATTTATATTTCTTCACAGGCTTGTGATATATCATTTGAAAGGAAATTTCACATAAATTTTTGAAATCAATCTCAAAAAGTGTAACAATCTTTTTAAACGTAAAGACTTAAAGTAAAAAGTAAAGCAATTTTGGTAACATTTGTATCAAGACAGTATCTCATCTCATCATCATCTATCAGACATCATCTCATAACCCATAACCAATAATATCTCCTAATAATCACAATTTTGAATAATAAAATTATAGTAATTCTCTAATAATAGTTGTAAAGTTTTTTATATAGCTCATCTCAATTATAATATTCTGATTTAATTAAAACCTCAAGAAAATGAACACATATTTTTCCTCTTGTGTATTACAAGCATGTAGACTTCATGTTCATGCCTACATTTGCATTATAAATGTATGCTTCTGAAATAGAATTGAAAAAAAGAAAAAAGAATTTAATTTTTCTTAATTTAGATAAGTTGTACTTTTTTTTTACTCAAACAAGATGTATTAATTTGTACTTTAAGAAGGTACTTTCATACTCTTTTGTAATATACATAACTTTTTTTTGCCCATATTATAAAAAACTATATTTTTTACAGTTTGCTGATTAAACATGGCCCATTTTTAGTCAGCAAACTGTAAAAAATGCACAATACAATTTTCTTTTAGAATAGCTGCCCTTATATCTTGAGCAGTGTAAAGGTTTGATTTTATGGACAGATAGATTTTATTGGTTGATGACAATGCTGGTGTACTTAAGATGTTTTTTCTAAAACAATTCTTATAGAAAAAATAATCATCTTTTTGTGGTCTTTTTTTTTATTGTTTGCTAGATGAGTTCTACATCTTGCACAGATCATTTCTAATAAAAACATTTACAGATATTGGTATATTTAATTATTGAAACTTGCTGAATGCTTGTTTTATTCTTGTTCCTAGTATTAGTTCTATATTAGAACTAAATTCCTTTCACTTAAATGTAAAGTTTATTGTTATACTAACATTTCCTATTCTGGCCTGTAGTGCTCCAATTTTAGTTTAGAGATTGGCCTTGAGCTCCTGGATCTTTTCTGGTTTATCAAGTAGTTTAGGGCTGTTTTTAGTTAATGTGTGTACCAGTTTTATCTGAGCGTTTACCAAATGAGTGCAACTCTTTCCCTAGAATCTTTTGAAGTGACCTTTGGAATATCCTAATTTGAGTAACATGTTTTTAAGCTTATGTTTCAGGGTTCTAACTGATGCTGTTTAAACTGAACATAGAGTGGCAACTCATGAAAGATCACTGGCTGCACCCTGCTACCACCTATGTGCCAAAAAATGATCAGTCGTTGCCTGACTAGGGGATTGTCTAAATTTAAAATATAGATTGTACTTGTTAAGACAAAGTTAACTGACCTATGATTTTAAAAGTATATTTCAAGGATTTTTGTGCAATATTAAGTTTTGGATGTGCCTTTTCATCAGAAAATATCAGAAAATAAAAGAAGTTATGGTAAACAATGCAGCACTGTTTCTTACTATTGTAGCTATTTCAAGATTTTTACAACTGTTGTTATTATTATTATTACTTTAATTTTGTTCCTTTTTTTTTTGTTTAAAAAGTTTAATATTTTATTTTACTCGTTGCTTCTCATTTCTCTATGGATTGACATTTGTAGTAATCTTTTTTTAGAAAATTGACCAGTTAAACTGCCAGATATTTTTTTTCTTAATACGTTTTATATTTAAGTAATATTTTGATTTAAGTATTTCTTCTCTTCTTTAGGAAGAGCACAGAACAGAAGAACGAAAGAGAAATGTTTTACTGCTGGTTTTACATTTTCTTCAAGAGGAAGGGTAAGTTTTTTCAAGTGAATGATTAAATTTGTTTAAGAAGAAAGGTAAGTTTCATTAAGAGAAAGGTTAAATCTCTTCAAGAGAGTGGGTTTTTTTTTTAACTAAATTGAAGCTATATTTACTTGAAATCAATTAATTGTAAGTGAAATAAATTTATTACATTTTTATATCAATTTTTTAAATTACCACATTATTGCATTAATTTAATACATTATTACATCATTATATTAATTTACTAAATTATTATATAAATAATTATATATTACATCATTATATAAATTATCAAATTATTGCATTATCATATTAATTGGCAATAGCAATTAAATCTGTTGTTACTGCCTACATGAATGATAAATCTACTGTGGCTGCCTACATGAATGGTAAACAAATTTCTCATGTTTTATTACTTGATCATTATTAATGCTACTGATTTTATTGAAAATGATTTATTTAACTAAGGATAGTTTCAAAATATAAATATATTTTATGTACAGTGTCCGACAAAAAAAAAGCTTAGATAGACATGCAAGAGAACTCAACTAAATTTCTACAACTGATATAGAAAAAAATAAACAAAAAATTTTTATTTGGTGCATTAATTCTTAGATAGAAAAAAAGCAAGAAAAAAATGACAAAAATTTGAGAACTTTTATTGAAATAACAAAATAGACCAAATTAATACTTTATGAAGCCACGGCTTTTGATCACTGCCTTGCACCGACGAGGCATACTCTCAACAAGTGATTGTAATAGTTCCCCAGAAATGTTCTTCCATTGATTTTGAAGAATTTGAAACAGCTCCTCTTCATTTTTTGGAGCTCTTGTCTTAATTCCATGATCCAATATACTCCAGAGATTCTCGATAGGGTTCAGATCAGGACTTTGAGCTGGCCAAGAAAGAACCACTAATTTATTGTTCTTCAAATAATTTTTCACATTATTTGCCGTATGTTTCGGGTCATAATCTTGCTGAAAGACCCAACTTTTATCTTTAAAGAGCTCATTTGCACTAGGTATCAGTTGATGAATTAAGATTTGTTTGTACATTTTACTGTCCATAATACCAGGAATTTTATACAATCGACCAACACCCGAAGAAGTAAAACATCCCCATACATTCACTTTTTTATCGACCGTCCACTAAAGCGCAAACAAAATGGTGACTCATCACTCCAAAAAACATTTTTCCATTGTTCGATTGTCCAATTCTGATATTGCTTTGCCCATTGAAGTCTTTTTTTCTGGTTACTTTCAGAAATAAATGGTTTTTTAACGCTCCAGTAAGATTTAAATTTCCCAATAGAATGGATCCTTTGAAGAACCGTCCAATCGTCAACATCCAGTTTAAAATTTCTCTCTATTTCAGCCGCTGTTATCTTTCTATTCTTTCGAACCTCTCTTATAATTAATCTGTCCTCCTGGCAGTTGTTTTATGCCTTCTTCCGCTCCCTTCTTTGCGTTTAAAACTTGCCGTCAAATAATACTTGAACAAAAATCTTCAAATTGTAGTGCACCATCGATTCAATTTTTTTCCAATTTCATGGTCAGTGTATCCACTTTCATGCCATGCCACAATTTGGCCCTTTTCAAAATCAGTAAGTTGTTTTCTTATCTTTTTTTGAGTTGTCTGGTGCATTGTTCGACTTGGGTGCTTTTATAGAAAAAGCGACAATTGAAGCAAGAAAAATAATTTAGGATTACGTTTTCGCTCACAATAAATATTTTTTTTCACAACTCGCCAAAAATTTGTCTGGAATTCGACATGTCTAGCTCTAATTGACAAATAATAAAATGACGTAAACAGTGGTTGTAGTTTGCCCAAAGATATTTCTAGAATATTAAAGATACACTATTGAAATGAATTATTACTTCCTGAAATAGTATTAAAAAATATATATATTGTAAAGAATATTTGATTGTCATTCTTTTTTTGTTGTAATTTTTTGAGAGTTTACCTAAGCTTTTTTTTTGTCGAACACTGTATATATTTCTTTTTTTGATTGTTACCAGATATCTTGATTCAATGAGATGTCTTGAAGCTGAGGCTGGTGCCTACTTGAAAAAATTTCAAGTTTGTGACAATATTGATCTGCAAACAATAGTTATGGTACATAAATTAATATTTTGTACAAAGTTTTTATATTTTTATTTTGGGTTTATTATGATGAAAAGTTGTTAAAGTTAAACAGAGTTCAGAATTCTTAATTAGCCAGGAGGGCACTGGCTTTGGTATTTATGTGTATTATGTAAATATTTTAAAAAAGTTTATCTTATTTGATACTTGTAAACATATTTGTTGATTTCATTTTCAGGAATATGAATCATACTATTACGTTAAATTTAACAAATGGCCAAAAATCGCAAAAAGAGCTCAAGGTTATTTACCTTGTCTTTTTTTTTAAAAAATAGCTTCCATTGATTTCATGGTCCTAATATCTTTTTTAAAAAAAATTCTTCTTGAAATAAACAATCAAATAGTTTAAGCCTCAGTATAAGCTTAACTTCATTACATGTTTAGAGTTGCATCACTTTAGTCTTGTTAGTGTTGTATTGGTTATTACTATTTTTTTGTAAGATTCTTGAAACAATTATACAAATTACTCATTTAAAAGTTGTAGCTTTGGCTAAGGCAGCAAGTTTAAAATTTCAGTAGACACTTAACTGCTCTTTTTACTTTTATAAAGAAAAGACATTGAGTAAAGGTTTTCCTACAGTGCAGAAATTTTCACATCAAAGGTATCATAAATATGTTTTTTTAGAACTTATCTGTAAATTTTTGTTAAAATATATTTATTAATCTGTATGAAATAAATTAAGAAATTGATTGTCATAATTTAATGTGTTTTTTTGTAGTAAGAATTCATCATTCTCATTGCCAAATATTCTAAACCCAATATCTAATCATGGCTCTGAAAGATGTTCTTCTTCTAAATATCCAAGCCAATCAAACATTTGTAAAGGTTCATCAAAGTCAAAGAAATTATCTGAGGTTTTAGAAAAATATCTTGTTGTTTTTATAAATTATTCAGGATCAGGTTAAGAAAATAATATTAAAAAATAATAAAAAATTGATACCAAAATATTATATAGTTTATATTTGTATATTTTTGAAAATCTTTAAAATATCTTAATTCTTTTTTTGTGTTTACAAGAATCTGGATAAAGATTTACCCAATCAATCAAGTTCTCTGGAAGTTTGTGGCGTATCTGGAACATCTACTCTTCAGAAAAACCGTAAAGACCATCAGCAAGTATTCAACTGAAATCCTTGATATGTAAAAATGTTAGAGTGAATTGCAAAAAAATAAGTTAATCTTTAAAAACAAACAAGAAAAAATGTTTTAATCTTGTTTAATCAAGTAATGCAACAGAATTAAGATATATCATTAGGAGATGTCATAAAATGTGTATTTCATAACTGCTACCATATTTATATAATTTCAATATACAAGATGATTTACAGCAGTTGTTGATAATTTTTTGCTGCATTTAATTTTATAATTTTTTTTACTTTATAGTGTATATTCTTTTATCCTTTTACATATAAAATCTTAAATTACTCTGAGTAGGGCTAGATTAAAAGTCTTAGATATCATAAAATTGTCAAAGATATTTTTGTCAAACTGATCTTTTAAATACTATTTCCAAAAAAACTGTTTCAAAAGTTTTTACATCAATTTCTAGTTACAACATTTATCAATCATCAGTTTCATCATTAATTTCATAACTGGAAGTATTTGTTTGCTCCAGTATTTATCAATCATCAGTTTCATCAATAATTTCATAACTGGAAGTATTTGTTTGCTCCAGTATTTATCAATCATCAGTTTTATCAATAATTTCATAACTGGAAGTATTTGTTTGCTCCAGTATTTTAAAGATTTAAATTTCCTTTGAGTTTAATTTTTTTATGTCATTTTTATTTTATAGTATGATATTTTGGATTGTTATTTGTTGACATTTAGAAACCTGTTATTGACTACAATTCAATACTTTCAGACACTTTAAAAGAGTTAACATTAGTTGATACTGGTAATTCAAATGTATGTTATTATAATTTATGCAAAATTACATTTCATGAAACTCACTTCTTGGTATTATATTTTTATTTGAATATTTAAGTTATATACCGTCTAATTTTTAAACTTTTAATTGCTTTAAAAAAATATTAGTTTTTATCAAGAAAACAATTAAGAAATTGATACAATTGTTTAACTTACTGAATAACACTTAATAGTTATTACAAATGAATACTACACAGGAAAAATGGTAGATGTCCCATTTCATAAATTTTTGCGTTTGCATCATTTTCATCATATAATGGTGCTTACTTATTCTGGCAATATACAAGCCAAAAACCACCTTTATTAGGTGGTTTTTGACCTGTATAATTTCAGAAATGTTTAACATTAAAGGCTACTTAAATCTTCAAACACCAAATTCCATTTTTCTCAAAAATAGGAAAAGTGGGCCACTGTGGTGAAAAGTGGGCCCTTGTAGTCTTCAAACGTTATTGAGAGTTTTATTATTTTGATTGTAGTATTCATTTAGATGTCTTTTTTAGACTCGTTTAATGAAGCCTTTGTCAGGTACTGGATTTACTGGGGAGTTACGTGAACTTGCAGCTATTGTATCAAGAGTGAGATTTTACTATAAAGAAATTTTAGAACTTTTTAATTGATTTAATCTGAATGAAATTCAGTTTAACAAAAAAGTTTTAGAGTTTTTTAGACCTTTTTTTATTTAAATAAATGTTGATTCGAAAAGATTTCCTCTATATAATTTAATTTATTTATACACTAATTACTTTTTTTTTTTACTAAAAATTTTTATGCACAAAATATTTCAGGATATTTACCTGGAAAATCCAAATGTTCATTGGGCTGATATCATTGGATTAGATAGTGCAAAGAGGTTGGTCAAAGAGTCAGTGGTTTATCCTATTAAAGTAAGAGTTACAGAAAAAGATCATTTTTAAAGTTTTATATTTTTTAAAGTTAAATAGATAAATAAGAATATTATTCAAAAGAATATAAATTGTAAATAAGTATATTGTTCAAAACATTATCTCAAGATATCTGCTTTTAGAAACAAAAGAAATTTACACATTACTGATTTTTGTTTGATGAAATAATGTATTCAGAATTTTCGCTCGAACACTTTAGTTCTAACATGAACAAAAATAACAATTTAAAAAGGGTTTATTTTTGTTGCTATCTTTTTTATGTAAAGTTAGATTGAAAATCTGAGACTTCATCATTTTACAATTTTGTTTATTTTCGTTTTAAAAATGTTTAGTATCCACAGTTATTTACTGGAATACTTTCACCGTGGAAAGGTCTTTTATTATATGGACCACCAGGTTTGTTCTTTTATTATATAGACCACCAAGTTTGTTCTTTTATTATATGGACCACCAGGTTTGTTCTTTTATTATATGGACCACCTGGTTTGTTTTTTTATTATATGGACCACCGGGTTTGTTCTTTTATTATATGGACCACCAGGTTTGTTTTTTTGTCTTTGTCAATCTTGTTGATAACATAAACTTATTTCATAGAAAATAATATTTAACAAAAAAATTATTTGTGTTGTTTAACAAGAATCAATAAACTTCACAACAAAATTTTATTTTGACGTGAGAGAAGATTGTTTAAAAATAATTTTTTTTGATTTGCTGATGGAAAAAAAAAAAAAAAAATCAAATGTTGGCTCTCAATGGATCACTTCTAAACATCTTTATGTCAACTTGCTACCATAATACTGGCACAGCATCAACTGCTGACCATACTTTTGACAAATCACCAATTACTAGAAGACAACAATTTGCTTATCTAGTGTTACATATTGTTGTTTGCATATTTAGTGTTGTATATTGTTGTTTGCATATTTAGTGGTATATATTGTTGTTTGCATGTTTGAGTATTTTATAAAAATTTAGATTGTGTTTTAGAGCATTTGAGTATTGTATTCTTTTTATCTCAACAATTCAAATTTTGTTTCAATATATATCGTTTTTTTTTTGTTTTTTTTTCATTATAACTTTTATGTTAGGTACTGGTAAAACCTTACTAGCCAAAGCAGTTGCAACAGAATGTAATACAACATTTTTCAACATATCTGCATCATCAATTGTAAGCAAGTGGAGAGGGGATTCAGAAAAACTCGTTCGGGTAAAACAATTTTTTTTAGTTGTAAGTTATTAAATAATAAGTTATTAATAATTATTTTCTGGTGCTTGAAAAATTTTTCAGCATAAAAATGAACTATTTTAGGTGTTATTCGAATTAGCTCGTTTCCATGCTCCTTCTACTATCTTTCTTGATGAGCTTGATTCCCTCATGGGTCAGCGAGGTGTAACGGAAGGAGGAAAGTATGTAACTTTTTATGTAGCTTTTTTAAAAAATTTTATTTTTTTAAATTTTGTTGTTTCAATAGACATCATTAAATACCTCCTGTAATTTACCGAAAAATTTTTATTTTTTAAAATTTTGTTGTTTCAATAGACATCATTAAATACCTCCTGTAATTTACCGAAAAAATTTTATTTTTTTAAATTTTGTTGTTTCAATAGACATCATTAAATATCTCCTGTAATTTACCGATCAGTAGAAAACTTAATTTTCGTATTCGTAAAGTAGACATTATTCCTCTTGACCACTAGAGAGGCAAGTTCATTTGATTACATTTAAGAGTTATCGATTTCTAAGGGTTAATGTTTTTGTAAATATTATAAAAAATTATAAGTAAATTATTAGTGAGCATGAGGGAAGTCGTCGTATGAAGACAGAAATTCTCTTGCAGATGGATGGCTTATCAAAGACGGATGATCTTGTTTTTCTTTTAGCAGCTTCAAATATTCCATGGTAGTTGTCATAAATTTACTAAAATTTTTGATATTACATTTTTCTCTCACTTTTAATGCTACTTTTTGGTGAACGAATTTTATCGCCACTATATAATAACTAAATATGTTAGTTCCTAATATTTATTGCAAGTATTTGTACACCTTTAACAAAATTTAAGTCGTGACAATTTTTTTCTTTGAACATTTTCTCTTTTAGGGAATTAGATTACGCAATGTTAAGACGCTTAGAAAAACGCATTCTTGTAGGATTGCCAAATGAAGATGCAAGATTACAGATGATCAAGCATTTCCTGCCTGAGAGAAATGATTCTTCAAAGTTTATTCAGATAACGTCACAGCTCGATTATCAGTTACTGGCCAAGGTTGGTTTTTCTCATTTATCATAACTAACAGAATGAATTAACTCTCTTATCATTGGCTGTTTTTTTCTGCAAATAGAAAATGGATGGATATTCTGGTTCAGATATTCGTTTGGTTTGTAAGGAAGCTGCTATGTGTCCCATCCGAAAAATATTCGATGTATTAGAAGACTATAAAGGTAATTCTAATAAAATTCTGTTGAATTCTTAACAATCAAAAAGGTGAGCTGTATGACTCTCTTCAACCATGATTCAGAACGTTGATACCAAAATTACAATTTTAAAGAAGTGAAGTTTTAACTGTTTTTTCTGCTTTTTACAACAATTTTCCTTTCTTATCTCTGTTTAAATTTTCCTTTCTTATCTCTGTTTAAATTTTCCTTTCTTATCTCTGTTTAAATTTTCCTTTCTTATCTCTGTTTAAATTTTCCAACTTATTTTGGAATAAGGACTAACTTATTGAAAAAATGGAACAACAACAAATCTTATTAAGTTTTTATTGGTTCAATCGATTTAATTGAATAATCTGTTTTAAATAAATCAATTATTAGGCTTAATTAAAATTTAGTTTGGTATTTGCTCACTTATTTAGTTTTTTAAGATATTTTCGAAGCAAGATGCGCGAAAAAAATTTCATTAAAAGTCACCATCAGTCGCGTTAATTCTCGATATTTGGAGATTGAAATTTTCACCGAACCTCAGCGCACCTCATAACCAATATTTTAAAGAGCCAAGAATACTCCTAGGAATATACCAGAGTCTAGAAAAGAGATACTGACAATATATTGCTGCTCTATTTGGGCTTGACCTTGTGTCATTCCATTACTCACGAAACCCAATTTTGTGCTATGATCAGGCCCAAACCGCTTACGAATAATAAATAAACTATGCGTCAAAACTTAATACATATTTAGAAACCAAATCTCAATTCGAATATAGAAAAATTAGTTTTTATTATAATGACAAAATACTTCAAGTAAATACTTCAAATAATCTATTGTAAGAAAAACTGAGTTAGTAAACAGGTCTAAAAGGTTCGCTATTTTAAATTTGTCACTATTTTTGTCTTCAGCCTGTGTCCTGCTGCTCTTGATTTTTCTTTTCTATTTATCTGTTCTTTGATTATCTTCTACAATTCTCCAGCAGTAATCTGCAAAGACTGATGGGTTTTGTTACCCTTATTAACATATTTCTACAGCTGCAATGTATTAATGGAAGCGCTCTTCACTCGTTGCTCTACAATTTGACTTTAATATGATAATTCTATTTCAGCCTTTTCCTTGCCATACAACAGAAAATGAAACTTGTCATTAGAAACGTATCGTTATTAAGTTCACGGATCAAACAAAAATTCCCTTGTTTATTTTTGCCACACTAAGCAAAAGAAATTTGCCTTTCAGTTACATGAGAACTGGTTTAATCATGTCTATTATCTTCATGAAGTTTTTATGATGTGTAATGGAGGTAAATAACCTTAATTCCGTATATAAGTGGTGGAACTTCATATTTTAACTCCATGGCAGCAATATCTACCGTAGCGTAGTATTCACCAAAGAAACAACAATTTAGTATATCCAACCTGAAGACCAAGTAAGATAGCAACCACTTTCAGGTCACCACAGACTGATAATTGATGTTGATTGTAGTTGTTACTTTATGTGCCATTAATTAGTTAAAAATTACTAAATAGATAAAAATTGCTACATAAATAAAAATTACTAAATAATATACTAGAAGTTTCAGCTTTGTACATAAATAGCTTCATGGTAAATAAAACAGTGCAGCTATCAACATATCTATCAACAAAACAATCCAGTTATCAACATATCTATCAACAAAACAATGCAGTTATCAACATATCCATCAACAAAACAATGCAGTTATCAACATATCTTTCAACAAAACAGTGCAGTTATCAACATATCTATCAACAATCCTTTAATACTAAGTTCACCTACTTTTTTTATGTTAGGTGTAATTAATTTAAATTTCTTTTTTTTCAAAACTAAACTTTTTTCACAGCATCAATCAATAACAGCTAACAAAAAAATTTCTTTGACATCTCTTTGTAATATATTATGATATATATAAATTGTGCTATATTTTTTATTTATTTTTTATTTTTATTTATATATACTTCATGAATATACCCTAATTTTTAAAAAGTAAAAAAACATTTTTTTATAGCATCCAATAAAATCTGCTGCTTCCAAGTCTGTAAAAATTAGCACACTAAATGAATCAGCAAGTAATGAGCCCCCTCATGCAAAGATTTTCTTTTCTAACCTTACCATTTCAGCAATTTTAACAGATCCCTCGACCTCATATTCACTTAGGCATCAATTTTCAAGCAATCAGAGAAATTTTTGTCTTTGTTATGTCTTTGTTAATTCTTGATAGATACTTTCAGTACTCTTCATAGTGAATTAATTTGAAGTATTATGAAGTATAAAAAATAAAAATAAAAAACTTGTTAAAAAAGTATAATAAAATTTACATATATCATAATGAAGATTCAAGCCCAACAATACTCATTATGCTATATTTTGATGCATTTAATGCCTTTTAAGTTTGCACAAAACTTGAGGTGCCTTTTCATTTTGCACTAGTCAGCAGTTAGCTAGAAAGAAAGTGTGTTTTTAGGGTTTAATAAATTTCATCTTTTTAATTCATGATGCTAGTAGCTCACTCTGTTTTTTTGCTAACTTAAGATCTTAGACAAGTTACATATTTCTATTCCAAAAAGTAGTGATTTGATGATTCTAGATTGAATTTCAAATTTTAAACATTTTATTTGGTGCTTACTTTTCATACTGCTAGGTGTCATATAAACAAGCAGCTTTAATTTTCCCCATCTCTTTGTAAATTGTAGAACACATTTTAAAAGCTCTTGCAAGTTTTCTTATATCTCTTTCACTGCATCTACATAAGTTGTTTTGCTTATGTAATTGCTTTACTTATATCGGTCCGATATATAACTATATGTACAATTTAAATATACAGTGTAAATATCCAATTTAAATATACAGTGTAATTAGAGTTAAAGTTAGGTTGCATAAAACTGACGCTGTGACGCTATGAAATCTCACAAAGTCTGTTTTTTTATGGTGCTTTTTGATAAAATGTTGTGAGGTAAAATTTGCGTAACCTCGGTTATCTATTGTAATAAATTCTGATTATTTAACCTGCAAGTTTAATAATTCATCTTATAAACCTTACATCAATAGTTGGCTGCTTATATCATGAAAACTAGAACCAATACATGTTTTTTAATTATTATTTTCGTTTTTACCGCCTTTAAATTATATAAGAAGTTTTCATGCTCGATTTTTGTTGAAAGAACTGTATGATTGGCTTTATTACTTAAAAAAAGATTCCATAAAAAATGTTGAACCAACATAATGCTATTAAGATTTGTTCCTATCTTTAAATTGATAGTCTTTATTTTGATTGACAAACATTTTTGTTGACAGAAGGATGCAGCTTACCAGAGTTTCAAATCGACCCAATAATGACTTCGGATGTTGAATCCGCTCTTGAGCGCACCAAACCTTCGGCAAAGAATCTTTTAACGAAATATGAAGAATGGAAAAACGAGTTCGAATCATCTTAAAAAAGTGGTGAAATATTTTTAAAAAATTTTACATTTGAGTTTACTTAAAATGTGTTGTGGTGCGGATGATGGATCCCTTAAAATTTTATGGCTTCCTCAACCTCCATATTAAATTGGTTGTTAAATATGTTTAAAGACTTCGTACCTACTCTCAGTGTGTAATCTGTGTAATCTTTATCACTTTTAATAAATTAAAAGTAATTTTGTATATATATATATATATATATATATATATATATATATATATATATATATATATATATATATATATATATATATATATATATATATATATATAGATTAAGCATCAGCGTTTTGCGTTTCGTTATTTTCGGCTCAGTTTGTAACAAAAACTTTCATTCCGGAAAAAAGCGATTGTGTTTTACCGAAAAAGATAGGCGTTTTTTTTTTTTTGTTTTTTTTTTGTATCAAAATGTGTATTGAATAAAATCGGTTAATTGAAGTTCTCATTTCCAGGTGTTATGATTAAATTCAGTTAATCGAAAAGTCAGGGTATAATAAATATCAAATAACTTTGGAAAACTTTCGGTTAAAAACGATTTAACGGAACAAGTTTTACTTTTGAAAAGAAACAAATTAAGATAAAATGAAGCTTTATTTAAACAGTTTACCTGTCACGGTTTGTAGATTTGGGGTCCTAATATATAATGATATACCTTACAAAAATCCTTTTAGGTGGTAGTTGTGTATACTAATTGTAGCACAAAATGAGTAATTTCAAAATCCTGCATTAAAATCCAAAGGACTTATTTGACATTTAAGTTTTTATCCAAAAGTGTTCCTTTCATATACGCTGTGGATAGCTTTTAAGACCAAAATATTTGTTTTCGTGAAATTTTTATAAAACATGATATCTAGATCTGTAATAATAGGGACTTTTTATTTTTATTCATTTATTTTCTACAAGACTTCACTTACGAGATAAATAATTTTCTTTCTGATAGTTGATTAGAATACTCTTCAAGAAAAGACACATGGGAAAGCAAATGTTTCAAACTTTTTTTCCTAAAGTAAATTATGTAAAAAATCTTTCTAGTGCAGAGTTTAGATTTTCTTGCTATTATACTCAGTTACACATTTCAGGAGATGCTTGGCATAATCAGGGTGGGAAGAATCTCGTTTGTACCTATCCCAATGAACCTTGAAGTTCAAGTGCAAGGCTTCTGTTGCCTGCTCACTGAAGAGGCCCAATCCCATTTTTTTCTTCTTGATGAACTGAGGCACATGGAAAAATACTGCATGCGCTTTAGGGGTAATTGAAATCGGAAGTTTAATGTAGCTCTGTTGAAATTGAGCAATCTTGGATTCGTAATCAGGGTCCAAATTCTGTCCAAAGGAAGATTTCACAACATCCTTGAATAGCGTAAGTGTTTGAATGAAGCCATGAGCTTGAGCAAAATTTTCCTTTTCTGAAAGCAGTTGGAGTTTGCTCACGCCTCTCAAGAGCTTCATCCAGTCATTCCCATTGAAATGACCACCATGGAAAAGCTGGATGGGAATGTGAAGCAATGAGGGCCATTCCTTGGCTTTGGGCCAAAGATCACAAAGAGTTTTGATCAAGTGATTTACCACACCATGTAGCAAATGAAGCTTCATGGGTGGGTGGGATAGCCTCAAGGACGAGCTTGTTATCTGGAAAATTGAGTACTGCTCTGATGATTTCGGAATATTGTCTTCTGATCTCACCAAAAGTTCTCAGGTGGCCACAGTTTTGGAGATTAGGTGATGAGGCATCACACCAACAACATGGATGCTTGCTGCTGTGAGACTGTATTCCACATAAAATGTTTGCCAGCTTGAGATCACAAGAAATGATGAGAGAATCTTTCTGACATTCTTCTTGAACTTGAATATAGCCTTCACATTATGGTAGCTCTCTGAAGTGTTTAGTGCAAGTGCTATCAGGATTTGTTGCTTTACACTTGTTGCTTTGGTTGAGGGTTTCAGTTTGATAGTTTTCTGAACTGGGCTGTTTGGCGGCGTTTCATCCTCCTCCAAAACAATGTGAGTGAAGCTTACTTTCAGAAAGGAGCCTCCTCCATCAATTCCCAACTTCAAAATGGCAGATTCTGTTATTTTTTGAGCTGATTTAAAAGCTTCACTGAGACTGCTGAGACTTTGGCAATGAACCACCTGGCATGATTCCTTATTTTCTGCCAGAGTTATGCTGCTGACAATAAACTGATCATGAAGCTTTTGGCCAGCTTGAGCAAACTTTAGAGGGAAAATTGGCTCCAATCTTACAGGACTAAGTTTTCGTATTCCATTGTTGGACAGTCTAGTATTCTGCTATATTATTTTCTGATCACAAAGTTTTCCAATCTGAGATCGGCATGAGATACAAAGTGCCAAAGGCACTCAATCATCATTGAAATCTACAATTTTCTAGATTTGTTGAAGGATTTTTGATCTGTAGTTTTCGGTCAGCTCTTGGTCAACTTTTTTCATGCAAATGTCACAAAGACTTTCTGCATTCTTCATGGGTCTTTGCAAACGTTGGCATCTTCAAATTAACAAATATATTCACAAAAACCTTGTTTACAATTTTCTTTGTTTTTCTTCCGGAAAAAACTCTGGATACGTACAAAAGGTTCGAGCTTTCAAAAATGCTCTTGAATTAACGTAATAAATCAAATTTTGAAAAAAGTTATAAAAATAAAAAAGCATAATATTTGATTTGCAACATTTCTTATTTTATTAATTTTTTTCACAGACCATGTTTGCTGCATGAAATTAGCACTGACAAAATCCGAATTTAGATCATTTAGCTTCTAAATGCTTAGAGATACAAATTTCCATTTGGATGTTAATGAGGGATTTCAAAACACCTTAATATGGACTCCCATAGACATGTACTATTACCACCTAAAAGGATTTTCATAGGGTATTTCATTGATATTAGGACCCCAAATCTACAAACCGTGCTACAAAGCTGTGTTCAACTTGTTAGAAAAATTTTAAGTTAAATTTAAAAATATTTTTTCCAATCATTTGTTTTTATGCGAGTAATGATGGTGTGATATGATTGTACCTTCTATCTTTTAAATTAACTAATGATTTAAATCTAATTGATGACAAAAACCAGCTTTCGGTACAGTGAAGAAAAATTATTTAATCACTTTGGGACAGACATAGTAACCAACTAGTAACTATGTATACAAATCTGTTCCAGGTCTTTAAAAATGATGTTTTAAAATTGAAAGATTACCTTAAAATAAATTTTCACTCCTGTGAAAAGTAAGTACCATTCCATCTTTCATTTAGTTAAACGAAAAAATGATAATCTTGATTTGTTTATATCAGCCATTTAAAAAGAAATGTCCGTAGTTACGATGGTTTACCTGCAATTATAAATGTCTAAAAACACTGAAATTTTATTGCACTGACAAATATTAAAAATACTAGTAAATGTGATACAAATATATTGTTAGTACTTTGAGTTTTATGACAGTAAGAACCGGGGCTAGCCGAAAAAAATTTCCAGTTTGCGGCTAATCTCTAGAGATTTAAGAAAATTTCATTCATCATCATCATCATCATCATCATCATCATCATCATCATCATCATCATCATGCATCATCATCATCATCATCATCATCATCATCATCATGCATCATCTTCTTATGTCATCTTTATTATTTATAAGAAATATCAACAACGGGAGAAAAGTTTAAAGCATTAGTTAATTTAAAAGATAGAAGGTACACTCACATCGCACCATTATTACATTGGAAAAAATATTTTTAATTTTAACTTAAAATTTCTCTAGCGAGTAAGAAAGCTCCTTTCGTGTAATAACCGCTTATTTTAAAAATAAAATACCGCTGTATTTTATATTTACCAAACTCAATGAGAAAACTTATAAAAAATTTTTATTGTCCCCAGAAAAGTTTATGGATAGAAAGTCTATGTAAAGACAAAATACAGTTTAAGAGAAGGGTGACAGATTTGGAAGCTGATTTCGAAGAATGAATACCCCGATTAAAGGAGCAATTTTTTTCAATTTATTGTGTTTAAACGGAAAGTTTGCCCAGATTTTATTTGTGATTACCCAATGCTGACCAAACTTTCTATATTAATTAACTTTTCGGAAAAAATTTCGGAATTTATTATACTGCGTTATTTGACAGAGGACTTAATCAGCGTTGGTTATCAATTAATTGAATATATTTAAAATTCATTAAAGCAAAAATTCTGCTGATCCTGCGATTACGTAACTTTTTGAACAACTCTTGTTCGTTTAATTGCTTTTTTTTTCTAACCACTGTTACAGTATCCAACACAAGAATATCTTAAAGTAGATACAACTTTAATCAATGAACTGATAGGCTGAAGTATAGTATTTCGTATTTAAAAAACAACATCATCTTTTGCTCTTTAAGAATTTAACATTAATTTAAAATAAATATACAACTCTAAAATTAATTACTTTGTCTAAAATTATTTACTTCGAATAAGAATCACCCTCAAAAAAGTGACAAAATATATATAAAGCTAAATAGTATATAAATAAAAATATAAAAGTTTTAAACCAAAACTTCTTTTAAATGATGAAGGATTGAACTATCACAAAAGTTGTCACTCGTTGATGTTTTCAAGATGTTCACTTATTTTTCTCGGTCGCTTTTGCTTTAACGAGCTTCGAGATGCTTCTACTTTCTCTTCTTCGTCAGACGAGGAGCTGGAATATATTGGGCGTTGGGTTTGGGTGTTCGATGGAGCGTTGGGTTTAGGAGTTTTTAGCACTTTAAAAAAAGGTCGTTGCGTTGCATTTTTTTCGTTTAGCTTTTCTAAACTTCTACGCGTTCTGTTGGAGGTAAGATTGGCTTCTAAAAAAAGCGAATTCACTTTCTTTTTTTCCTAAGTTTATAATACTATATTTAAAATTTTTAATACTATATTTATAAATTTACAACACTATATCTATAAATTTAATCATAAATGTGATAAAAATGCTTCATTGTCAAAAAAAGTTTCTAATTCAAAAATAGATGCATTATGCTTAAAGAAAATGGGTTTAGCTATTCATCCGTTTTTTCTAGCTATATATGTTAACAAAATAGAATTTAAAATTTAGTTTTATTACAAATTACTTACTCATGTTCTTGTTATTTTCAAACTTTGACAGCAATTACAAATTACTTACTCATGTTCTTGTTATTTTCAAACTTTGACAGCAATTGATTGACTTTTCCTGCTGATCCAATCGGCATTCTTATCCCACGTTTGTTGGACCGATCTTTAAGATAATTATCTTTTTTAAACATTTTTTCAATTTCGCTTTGCTGATTTTGACTTCCTCGTCTTCTTCCTAACCTTGTATTTGGAGCACCCATAGTGGAGGAGGCTATAACTTTACTGATTGTATCATCAGGTATAATGAATCCTTCTTCTGTTTTAACAAAATTTTCTTCATAGTCGCTACTTGTCGACCCTGAATCATAGTCAGTTTCAGGAGCTAAGGATTCCCTTTTTTTCTTTTTTTTGGTCTTCTCATTTCGATCTTTAAAGAAGTTTTCTTTTTTATACATTCTTAGCATTTCTTCTTGTTGAGATTCCGTTATCCTTGGTGATTCGATTTGGTTGTCTGGATCTTCATCTTCGTAATCGCTACTTGTTGGGTTTGACGAGTTTTCGTTATCGAAGATTTCGGTCGGCTTTTCCACTCTTGCTACTGATTTTACAGTAATTGAAATTTTTCTGCTTTTTTCTGTTTCTTTATTAACTATCAGTGGTTTTACTTGTAAAGTAGACATTTGCTTTCTATTGCTTATAGGTGAGGTTACATCTGAAGTACGACTTACTGATGAAGTGCTGAAGCTCTTAATTTGTGATTTTTCAGAATCATTTTTAGTGAAAACATTATCGTCAGAGTTAACCAGACCTTCGCCATTGAGAGTATTATTGTCATTATTGTTTAAGTTATGTCCTTGTTGCTTTGTTTCGTCGTCTTCTTCATCAAGTTTTGACATTGCTAAAGCTTCTGAATTCTGATCTCTATTAAAGCTGGAGGAAGAATTTCTTTCAACACGACTAGTTTTTCGGGAATGATTTGGCGAGAGTCCTTTTATTTTTACTCCTGATGAGAAAGTTAATCTTGAAGGTACGGAAGGATGTTCTTGCAAGCAAGATGCTCTATCCCTTATTGAAGTCTCCAAGTGTGCATACTTGTTCAAGAGGCCTTCAACTATATTAAAAATCACATTAAATCAAAAATTTTATTTAAAATACCTATCCAAACCTTTAACCAATGGTATCAGTAAAAAGAAATAAATAAAAGTGGAGTCATTGAGTGATCTTACCTAAAGCACGTTCGTCAGGGAGCAACGGATCATTTTCACGATATTTAATTTCGTTTGAATAAAGGGAATATGGTCTTCTACTCTGATCTTCAAAATCTTCGTAGACGGTATCTTCATAAATATTCGTGTTTGGTTCTTTATCAACTGTTGCATTAGCTTCGTAACTCGTTCTACTTCCATCGTATGTATTACGATTGCTTTCGCATAAATTGCTTACATTACTGGATCTTCCACTTGATAATAGACTTAATCTTTCAATAAACTCTCGTCGACTGCTCTTGACTGCCTCTTGTGAAATTGTTTCATCAACTGTGTTTTCGTCTTCGTTGGAGTTATGCGGTAGGCGCCTATATTTGTTTCTCGTTCTTATTAATTGCATTTGTTTCTCTGCCACAGGAGAGATACTGCCGTCCTGAGATAACTGTTGTTGAAACTCTTGTAGTTGCGATCTAAAAACAAAAACTCTTTTATGCATCATTAAAACATTTTTTTTTAAAGCTGAATATATTTTTGTATATTCCTTACTGTTTGATGCAATTTTTTGTTTTGTCAAACTTTTTGTTATAAAAATAACCATAAAACGTCCTACTACAATAATTACAGCTGATGTGTAAAAAATGCAACGACAGCTAATGTGTAAAAAATGTGTACATGTCAGATGCAATACTGATTGTTTTATAAGTGTAATTTGTTGTGTAAAGAAAAATGTTTTTCATCATTTCGTCTTTTTTACACTCACTAACGTAGGTACCTTTTTTGCCTTTTTGCGGTATTTTCAATCTTATCCTATGGTCTGCCTTTTATATCTACTTTCAAGCCTGTTGGAGAGATATCTTCATCTGTTGATTTCATGTCATGCTGTTTCTCACTATGTGATTTATGTCTCTTATGTATTTTATAATTTGAGAAACCTTGATCCAAATTATGTCAAATAATGTAAAGAGTTTGAAAGATAAAAAAACCAACTTTAGTAAATCAGCCTCTTCACATCGGCCTCTTTATAGCAACATATCAAAGCGTGTTTGTAGTAGACCATGATAAATTTCGGATTTATGAAGTGAAAATTTATAAATTGAAATTTCAAGAAAACTTTTCTTTTCCTTAAAAATATTTACATTTCTGCTAAATATTTTTTTCATTTCTAATAAAAAGTGATTCTCATACCTCATGCTCATTTGCTTTTCCCTAAGAATAAGTAAAGAGGTTTTCCTTTGCAGTGTGCCATCTTTTTTTATAAATGATGCTGTGCGTTGTAAGATTTCATCCTTTTTTATGATCGATTCTCTTTCTACATGCTCGCTGCCCCTCTTGCTGCTTTTTAATCTTCTTTTAACAGAACTTAATGCGCAATATACCTAAAGTTTAATATAGCTAAAATTTAATAACCCTAATATTCAATTTTAACATAAATTAACATAGTTTTAACATAAAGTTTAGCATATTTAAAATGTTTGGTTCATTTAAAGTTTAACATAGTTTAAGTTTAATACAATTTATTAGTAGTAAATGCTATTTAATAAGTAATTCGCATTGTAGATAGCATACTGGTACCTTACACTGTGTATAGCATTCTATTATTTTTGTTTTGTAAATAGCGGCTGTGAACGACCTTTTTCTTAATATGGTAATTTTGTATATTGTACCGACATCTTAATTGTACTTTCACCATAACTCAATATATTTACAATTTGGCCGAAATTTCCTAAACTTTGATCCTATTTTTGTAAATTAAATGAGATGACGTGGGTAAAACTATTTTTATCATAATAATATTAGGTTTGAACCCTGTGTGTACTAAGAGTATGGGGTTCCTAAAAAAACATTGAAAAGACAAAAAGAAAATAAAGGTATCTTTATAGATGAATTAAAGAGATATTTTGGTAGACAAAACGATTTACCCAGGGGAGTATCTCGGCCTCGGCAAGCTGGACGGCTGCTAGGGCCCTGAATTTCAAAGGCCTTACGCAGTGGGGGCTAAAATATCATATCGGAGCAATTTTTAATTGGTCCGATATGATATTTTAGCCAAAGTGAGTTTTACGTGTAAAATCTTGTAAAAACCTGAGATTGAAGTAGATATAGCTGATCGAAAAGGATATAGCTATTCTAAAACAACTAACAATTTTCTCAAGGAATTTCGTTCTTCAGGTTTTTAAAGTACTTTGTTTATAGTGTGAGGGCGGTTTTTTATAATTAGCTTCTCTGTGATGATAGGGTTTTTATTATTTTCCCTTCTGTCGTTTTCCATTGGTTCTATAAGTGTTGGCGCGGGAATAGAGTGTAATGGTAGCGTGACGCAGGTAGTGTGATAACAGCGATGTTTGGTAGGGCTGTCAGTCTGTAGCGTAGAAGGCGATAGAAGTGCGGTAAAAGCCCGAGACTTTTGTTAACGCATATAGTAATAACAATAATATTGCCTTAATCCAAATGCATACAAAAATAATACTTACCACTGGTTTTTCTTCACTTACTTATTTTACTTGACAAATATTCTCAACTATTTCTTATGGATATATATTCTTTTAATATTAACTCATACAAATAATAATAATAGATTAATACAGATAATGAAACATATTTAAAGTCACTGAAATTTTTTTTCTTACCAACTTTCTGTAACAACTCTTCTCATACGATTCTCATATGATTCTCATTAAAGTCTCCATAAATTCTTTTTTTAAATTCTCTCTAAAATCTCCAAAAATTTCTCATAATATTCTCTAAAGCGAGAATTACTCAATCTCTTCTCCAAAATTCTCTCTAAAGCGAGAGTTACTCAAAATCTCTTAAAACTCTTTTCTAAAATCCAAAAATAAAAACTTCTTCAAAAACTCTTTCTTAATACGTCCTCAAAAACTCTCTTGTAAAGCTCTGTCAAAAACTCTCCGAGAAACTCCGTAAGATTTTCTTAACCGTTCCTTTTCTATCTGTCCGCAGATATTTCTTGAATTCTCGTACAGTCAATTTTTTAGAAAACTGACAATTTTACAGATTTCTTTTTCTTTGTGTTCGTTCAGTAATTTTGTGCGTGGTTCTTTCGATTAGTCTTTGTCTCAGAAATGCAACAAAACTTTCGAAAACTTTACTAACTAAACTCATACCATTGTATTTCTAGTCGTATTTGCAAAAAAAAAAATTAAGTTTTAATGGTGGGACTTATTGATTTTTCATTTCATTGAGCATGTGTGTCCATTAGGTGTTTTGACTGACTCGCTTTTTTCTTCGATCGAATATTATATGTTTGAGTTGGGTAAAAACATAAAGATGATGTTTACAATTTTCTCATTTTCCATCCTCACAATACCAACAGAGTTAAGAGCTCAAACGAGGCAGAACCAAGAAGAAAGATTTTTACTATGAAGGGGAGGATGATTTTATATAAGATCCTGTGGAATCATTTAAAATCGAATACTTTTTAGTATTTGTTGATAGTGCCTTTATTTCCTTAGAAAAAAGATTTTAACTATACTCAAACCATACTGAGAAGGCTTTTTGCATAATATACATGGACTTAAAAAAATCCCTCAAGAAAAGTTTAAAGTGGATTGCATGAAATTTCAACCTCCAGAAACCAGAGAAAGATAAAAGTGATATTAAACTCATTAACCTTTGTGAAGGACTGCATATTTTCAGCAACATTTCACTGCAACATTTCAGCAATGTCATCCAAAGTTTCTGTGCAACTGTTTCGAATTTTCTACAAGAGGTATGTGCAAGTCAACCGGAAAATATTTACCCAAAAACTTATTTTGCTCTTCGTATACTATTAAGAAGTCCAGACAATGTTACTTCTGCTGAAAGAAACTTTTTAAAGTTGAAACTAATAAAAAAACCTTTTACGCTCAACAATTACCCAAAAGAGATTGGTAGGGCTATCAACATCATCAGTAAAAAGTGATTTTTGTCAAGAAATGGACTTTTCCAATATTTTTAAAACCTTTGCTTCAAAAAGGTCTAGAAAATTAAAAATTTGCAGAAATGTAATGTAAAAAGTGTAATGTTGTAGTATCTGATTTTTATCCTAATTACAAGTGATTCGGTCCTTTTAGTTGCTTAAAAATCGTGATTCAGCCCTTTTAGCTGCTGAAAAAGTATTGCAAGTTGTTTAAAAAATAACTTGAGAGCAGGGGCCCCAAAATATTTCTCGCTTAGTACCCCGCAAAAGCCTAGTACGGCCCTGCATTTACCTTCTAAAGTTCAAAAAGTGTTAGTTGAACAAATATTGCAACTTGAATTGTGTAGGAGGTAAAGTGAGTAGTAAATGAAAAGTAAACATCATTTAAGTTGGTTGTATGACTATTGTTGGATCATTTATTCCTATTATGCGCCAAAAATTTAAAAATGAACTAAAAACTCAACCGCTCTGACAATCTTTTTCCGTTCTGAAAATGGTTGAACATTCTTTAGATATACAGTTAACTCTTGATATCTCGAACTTTTTCCCCGGTTCCCATTGAGTTTGAGATATCGAGTCAGCTGTATCTTTTTTCAAAACTCTAATCTCTAAGTATTACTTTTGATAAATAGTAGATGTATTGCTCTTTTTTAAGTGTCTCGACTATTTTGTGAAGCTTTTAGCCAGCTTTAGATTAACAGTATGTAATAAATACTAAATAAATTAGCAGTACTTTCCAGGGTTGAACGTTGTGCCACGGCCCGGGGGAATTTATTTCCTCAATAAAACGCCAAAAATTTTACCTTTGGTTGCATCAATTTTATTTTCATTAATTTTAAAATTAAAGAGATACTATTATCTTATTTTTCAACTTCTTTCGTTAACATTTTTATATTCTTCTCCTTTTTCTTTTTCTAAATCCTCTAATTTTCCTTTATTTTTTATTCTCTTTTCTTTCCATTTTTGATCAATTAAAAAAGTATATCATTTTTTGATTGATAAAAAAATGGTTGCGAAACCAAAACTGAATAGTTAACCCTTTGACAGGGCCTGACGTTAACTGAGTCATCGAGGCCTTCTCAATGTGTACCGGCGTTACTTTAGTATGAACATATTTTTAAGCCTTTTCTCTGCTTCGTTTATCACACGCTCACATATTATTGATAACTTTACATTTTCACAGTTTCATAAGGCTTAGATCAACAACAAAATTAATATAGGCCTTGAATTTAGGAAAAAAATTAAGTATGAAGCCCTATTTCAACAAAATATTTACAGTCTACCCGAATTCACCCCATTAGTAGACAAGTCAAACCTTGACGTTTTTGTTCACTAATTGTAAGTATTTTTTTTAGTGGTAGAAAAATTTAAGTACCAACCTCGTGTCGTCGGGAGGCTGTGTCCAAATATTTTGACCAAGTGTCAATAGATTTGCTTTCGTTCCTTGTATCGCGTTTCTTTTTTTTCTGTTTTGGACGTTTATTTTCTTCGGTTTTTGTTGAATGTATGCGACGTTCAGCTTCTAAATTTTGGTCAATATCAATGACAATGTCAGGTGGATAAACATTATTTTGATCGTTTTTAGTTTTTGCTTCCTTATCGTGTAATAAACATCCATGAGAGATCAACTGTAATGTCTTTTGAAATTCGTTTCCGCGTTCGTTTTCTGATTGCGGCATGTCTAAACATTGCCGTTCTAATTTCAATGCTTCCTTACTAGAACTTAGTTTCTGAAAATCGTTATTGAAGTATTTTAACTTTTCGAACGGTGATCCCATCTGAGAATTTCGTTCGGAGCGGAACGGTTCACCTGAAACAGATGCCGGTCGTTTTGAAGGTTTATCTTGCTGATTGCTATGTTCCGTTATTACCCCACTAAAAGTCTTTCTTCGATCTTTAAATTTATCGCCTTTTGTTTTCTTTTGATTTTTTCGACGGAAGTGTACCTTTACCTTCATCTCAGTTTTATCTTCGGAAGAATTTCCAGAACGATTGAAGTGTTGTATTTTTGAGAAGAAAGAAGTAAACGATCCGTTTAAACGGCTTTTCGGTTCCTTTTGAACATCAAGGAAGTTTTGGGTGACGTAATCATAATGATCTTCATCGTTGCTGCTATCTTCTGTTTCTTCAAGTACGTCATCAACTTTAAAAGGAAAAAAGTTAAGAAGCCTTTTTGTTAAAAATCTTTTCTTTAGGAAATAAAATTTTTAAAACGCAACATACAGCTTAATTTTACCGGTCGTCAACAAATCAGCAAACAAAGTAGTCACAAAAAAATAAATAAATCATTTTTTATTTATAGCTACTTTAGCAACAAAAAATAAGATTTACCTGATGCCGTCTCCTTTTTGATCTTTTCGTCATTTCCTATTAATACGTCGCCGTTACAGACTTCGACAAAAGAAGTATCGTTTGATGTTAACGGACTCTTATATGTGTATTTTTGCTCAGCAAGTTCAAATAATCTTTGTCGTTCGGCTTCTTTGCGTTTTTTCTTTTTTTCGTTAAGGTGATCTCGAAAAGATTGATAATAACTATAAAAGTGAATAAGAAAAAAAAAACGAAGATGAAAAATTTGAGCTTGGATAACATCAACATTATTTTATTAAAATTAAAGTTACAACTATTCTTGATTTTTATGTAATCATTCTTACCTAACACAGTTTAACTTAATAGATTTTAAACTATTTCCCAGTACTTTCTTCCACTTCTTTTTGGCGTGCGTTATTTCTAATACAACCACAGACATTGTGAGAAGTGATACTAACATTGCCAATAATACAAGCATAGAACGATAAGGGTTGCTTTTATGCAAACCAAAGTCCTTTAGGGTCATAGCTCCTATAACACAAAGTATAGCTAAGTAATACTCAAAAAAAACCCACATAAAATGAATGAATTATGTTGGTGAAAGTTGAAAAAATACAAAATAAATTTATAGTTAAAAACATCACTACGCACCCGTGTTTTGCTGGCATTCTATGATGGTTTCATTTTTACAATCTGTCATATTTCTCATTAAAACGAACATAGTGCCACAATATGCCCAATGAGTCGGATTGATGTAAAACAACCAGTAATAAAAAATAGGCATTTGCGGTTCTGGCACCAGAAAGCCTCCAGCAAAACCTGCTATAGCTAGTAAATGAGTTATAAATCAATTTTAGTTATACAAATTTATATGAGGGGGTTACCTTTTAACTATGTATGAATTAGCAAATCTTAAAGAAAAAACGATTTTGTTTTCTAGGTACAACATTTAAATAGGTAGTAATATATCTACAGAGTGGGTTTTTTTTAAACCGGAATTTTTTGATGAAATATAAAAATTTGAATAAAATTTTAAACTTCAAATATATATTTCTGAACTTTTTCAGTGCTTTACACATTCCAGATCTTTAATTTTATTCAATCCAAACCACCTTCAGCTTCAATGACTTGTTCGATTCAATTCCGGAATCTGGAGCAGGCGTGCACTACCTCGTCGACAACCAACATGTTGCCGACGAGCAGGATCATTTGAAAGACATAAAACAGCTGTTCGTCCATATTTTCTGAACATCTGTCCATTCAAGGTTTCACCACATTGAAAGTTTTAGGTATACTTCCTTGTTGACGTTTTGGTCCTTCTAGAAGAAGTGGTATGGTATGATATGACGTTTGCTTGAAACAGCCATTAAGACCTTGACAGAGGCTGGAAAATTTTCCTTATTGCTGGGACATCTTCAGGGTTTTAAGCTAACCATCTGTCATTTCTACTGTTAACTTTGACACCTACAGTGACGACTTTCTCATCACTGAAAAAGCTGATTCAGACGGCTGCTTCATGCTTGATTGATGTTAAAAGAAGGGAGCACCTAGCCACTCTTCTTGTCTTCATTTTAGCAAACAACATCTGCCTGACATTCAGGACGTAGGACTTGTACCTGAGGTCTTCATGGACATCCATTGACTTGCTCAGTTTCCTAATGGAAATATGAGATCGTTGCTGATGATTTTCTGAAGCCTGATAATGAAATCCTGATTCCTGACTGGTCTCTCCCTGGTATGTTCCTTACAAATTGTAGAGTCCACACCATAATTAATCTCTTTGTAATGACATTTTGTACTTTTTGGGTTCCCTAACCGTTTAATAATTTCTTGGACTGAATGTCTGGTGCGAAGTGATTTTACCATTGCAGGTCTATGATCATAATCTTTCAATATGATGATGATAATTGCCAAAAAACGTGTATTTTCTTAAAAATCAAGTTTACATTTGTTTATTTTTTAAATTTTGAGGCATAGAGTTCAATGGAAAAAAAATGGCGAAAATTTTAAAACAATCCGGATTTAAAACGCCCACCCCGCATTCAAAATAAATTAACAAAATTAATAGTAAATACCTGAAGCTATGGGTGTCACTAGATGTGAGTAGTTTGGAGTCAAACAAGCTATGCATATAATGAGTGCGATCCAAACTTGGTTTAACTGCAAGTGAATGACTGACGTAAGAAAGAATTTCTCAGTGTCATAGACTTTTAGTACACAAAGATAGATTATTACGCATGCACCAAGCAAAGAAATAGATGACTGTGAGAATATTCGAATAAAAGCATGCAATACTAACTCATGAGAAAATCCAATCCCATCAGCTTTTTCAAGTGAAAACAACGCGAAAGCTTTGTTCAAATGCGCATGTATCACTGAGGACATAAAGAGTTGGCTAGCACACAGAAAAACCATATAGCATGACATTAGAAGAACTGCTTTTTTGGTTTTAAAGTAACATGTACCTAAACAAAACCATTTCTACAAGTTAAAGAATGTTGCAAGTTTTACCATAAAATTATTAAGGGGCTTAAAAATAATGATTCTTACCCAACGCCAAAGCGAACAACATAAATATTAAAGGAAAGTACAGTTTCTGAGCAAATGTCTGTGACGAAGAACTCCTTCCATCCAATGCGATTAAACGATCAGATATGCTGGAGGTTTGTCTATAACAAAAAAAAATTTAAATATATGAAATTTTCAGTTTGTATGTTTTAATGTTTAACATTATAACAATTATTTACTCACTTTTGGAATTTCATACTCAGCGTTTTTTGTGGATGTCTTTTGGCTCGCGCAATAGCTCGGTTGATCCCCTCTATCTCTCCGCTGTGGTTATAGTGATCAACGATGATACATTGCAACTCCGTGTTGTTTAAAACATCCATAATTGTATCGGCAGGATTGGAAGAATCTGCTATCTAAGGAGATCGGTTTTTTAGTATTAAAATCCTAGATTATAAAATAAATTTAATAAGTGACTCAAGTCATAACAAACAAACATTACTTTTCCGGATCCTTGTAAAGCTTCGGCAATCATGGTGGGGGCCATTAAAGGAGAGCCAAAATAAGCTGCCTAAAAAAAAGCGATTGTAGCTGAGCTGGTAAATGCTCTTGTTAAAAAATGTTTTATTGAAACTAAAAATAATCAAAGCAAATATTACTTTTTGAAACCTACCTGGCCGTCACACAAAAAGAGGATTGTATCAAACATATGAAAAATCTCAATTCTGGGTTGATGTATTGTAACAACAACGAGTCGGCCAGAGAGCGTTAAGCCGTGCAGCATTTCTAAAAGCTCTAAAGACGAGGCGGAGTCCAAACCTTGAATAAAAGAAGTTCGTCATTTGATTATTTGAAATTAAAATGAAGAGTACTGCTGGACAGAAGCCAGAAAGAATCTTACCCAATAACAATGATTTATTATTGATTTCTTGTTTAACGACTAATCTATTTGTGGAAATGGTATTTTAATTTGCTATTATACCTTACAAGATTTAAGTTTCACGTTCAAGAAAAAAGATTCATCGTGTAACTTCATAAAAATCACCCATTAAGCTCCAGCGGCTTCTTGTTCTTCTCACATCAAAATAATTATGTTGGAATTGTTACATTTAATCAACACAATCCCAAATTAGAAGAACTTTTTATGCTAAAATTTTTACTTAAGCTGCTTTGCTCATTCACACGCCTTCCCAGGCTTAATTTACAGCCTTCCGAACAACAGCGTATTGTGTATTGGAAAAAAGATAAACTAATTGAATTATGAAATGCGTAATTAATGAATTACTTTCATTTGTAATTAAGTTAAGCAAATTCATTTCGCGTTTCCATGATTTTTTGTCTCAGTTTAACTTTTACCCTAAGGATCTCAGTGAATTGTTTGTCAAAACTTTTAAAGACCGCCTATATTTTCTTTTTCTTTTATTTGTATTTTTATAATGCCGTTAAGTTAACAAAAATTATGTTTTATACAGAATGTTACCTGAGGTTGGCTCATCAAGAAAAATGACACTAGGCAAATCAACCAACTGCAATCCAACACACAAACGTCTTTTCTGATATAGAAAAAAAAGTAAATTGTATAAAATATTACTTTTTAAGTCGGATTTAACATTGAATTAGATAATGCTAGATCACCTGCCCTCCGCTGAGACCACTGCCCTTTGATGTGTTACCACCTACAACAACATCTGCAACATTGAATAAACCCGTCTGTAAAAACAAATAAAAAAAGCATAAAAAGGATGATTTTCTAATTTTAAAAAAGGAATTTCCAAAAATTTAATTTAAGTATATGACATTTTACCTGGCCAAGAATTTGTTCAACCCGCCACATTTTCTCTTTCAGCTTCATTTTAGATGGCAACCGTAGCATGGCACTATAAGTTAAATTTTGTCTCACTGTTAGCTGTTCGTGGTATGGTGTGGCTAATTGGAGGACATAGCCAGAGTTTTTAATAAACCACTCGCGAGTTTCATCTGCAGGCAATCCATTGATAAAAATATGTTTCTGAAAAATGATCAAGAATTGAGTTTTAGGAAAAATAAATTCTGTTTGTCAGCTGAACTGTCAATTAAGTTATGTAAAAAATAAATTCTGTTTGTCAGCTGAACTGTCAATTAAGTTATGTAAAAAATAAATTCTGTTTGTCAGCTGAACTGTCAATTAAGTTAAAAAATTAAAAGAAATTCTCTTTTTAGTAAAACTTCTTTTGGAGAATAAAATCTTAGTAGACAAAAAAAGTGAGAATTGCAGACCAGATTGAGACCAGAGATCACGAGTTTAAATGAGCCGAAAAAAAACAACAAATAATGCAAACTTGGTGAGCAGTGTTCTGTAAAATGAGTTATACATGAGACTTATTTGGGTTACCTTTTTTGTTTTAGGTTTAGCTCGTCATGGCTTGTGTTTCTGACCTCAAATAAATGGTGCTACAGCCTTGATTTGGCCATCCAAGCAATCTGTTCCACATTAACATTCAAACAATCAAAATTTGTCAAGAGCGTTTACTTTTATTCAACTTTCAACCTGGTTTTGCTTAATTGGCTTCCATTTTTCTTTTGCTACCGTTTTTATCTTTTCGCTTTTATTTTTTTTTGTTTTTTTTTCTCTTTTATAAATTTAAAATGTTATTTTTTTAATAATAAAGTTATCGAGAGCTACTAACTACAGTGTCATTTTTTTTGGTAAGTATCAAGGTCTCATTGATTGTGTTGTCATTTTCTTAGTTTTAGTTGATTTACGTTCATGACGCATATATTGAAACTTTGAATGGGTTCTCAGTGGAAGGCGCTCATGTAATTTTTATTCTTAAATTTTATTAATGTAATTTTAGTTCTTAAACTTTGGTTTTAATTTTTTTAAAAAAATTTGTGACATCATTTTTGGTAATCTTATTTAAAGTGTTTTATCCTTTTGCTTTTACCATTAAAAAGAATCAAATATTTTAAAGTACTAATTAAACAGTTTATAAAACCTCACGCACCTCTGCTTCTTTAAAGTTTTTCCTTGCTGTGAGAACATCTAATAATGTGGTTTTTCCAGATCCACTCGGTCCCATTATTGCAACAAGTTGTCCAGGGTTAAAGTAAGCAGAGACTCCTTTGATAATTTTACGCCCAGCGTCAAGCGCACTTTTTCTACGCAGCTTTGTAAAGGGCTTTTGAATCTTGATTCCATTTCGATTACGAGGATCAGATTCTGTTTGAGTAGCACTAGTAATGTTGTAAGTAAGTTTTGAGCAAGATATACCAATTGAGGAGTGCGGAGGGCACGGTGGTAAGCAAGTAGAGCTTTCCTCTTTCGTTGAATCTTTATTTGCAGCTAAATGAATAGATTGTGTTTTTTTAAGCTTCCAATTATGATATATCCAAGACAGCTTAATACAATAAGCAACTATAACAATTGTTAAAATTACGGTAATAAGCAAAGTACGTTGCCAATTAGAGGTTTGCTCGATATAATTTTCAGGAAATAATATAATAGGACATGAAGAGGTATTGCACTGTAAGCGTTTGCAAGGATCTATCCTTCGTAAAGGAAGCTTAAAATTCTCTGTAACTCCTGACGAACTGTTGTTGCTTACTTCTTTATACCACAATAAAAACAAATCTTCTGCACTATATCCGTTAATCTGCGTTAGTCTGAAATTCACTGGATCCACAATATGTTTAAATTTAAGACCTTGAAAATTTTCTTCGGTTTTAGAGTTATATACATTTTTCCAAAGATCTGAAGTTGCGAGGTAGACATGCTGCATACAAGTAGTTACTAAGTAGCTCACGCTTTTATAGGCTTCAATTAAACTTATGGAATAGGTAAGTTGACCGCCATACGCTTGAAATTCTGTCAAGACTTCGAAAAGAGTGCGCGTATTATCAAATTTTTTGTCTGGAAATACGGAATAAACATCGTATTTACTAACTATAGCCAGTATGTGAATACTTGGTGATATATACTGTTGAGTAATCATGCATGAGGTAGACAAGCAGCAGGGAAAACCCAAGCTAAAATCATGACATCCTTTCGTCTTCATTATACCTGAATAATTCAAGTTATTTAAAACGTTATTATAGTTTATGAGCCAAGATGAATCTATCATAACAAATACAGTCACGTTTGTTTTCTTCTTTAAATAGTCTGCATGATTTATAGCTCCAATTCCTCCTGCACTAGAGCCTGCTAATAGAATAGTAGAAGACGAATTTAAGCCGTTTCGCATCAAATCACAAACAACTGATTTAAAAATGTTAACTCCACGAAAAAAGAAATTCTTATCATTAGAGTGAGAAGCAGCGCCGCTGTCAAAATGAAGCGCTTTTCTTTCATTCGCTGTCACGCGTGTGTTATTCAAATCAACATAGGACATATTAATGACAGGAATTAATTTAGTCGAGGTTATTTTGAAGTTTTCGTTGGAGAACCCACTGATAGAACTTTTAGTAATGTTGTCATCAAAACTATCGTTATTTTCTGGTGGTTTAATCGAGAAAAACTCGTTTACCACTGTTTTATTTGAAACATAAGAATTTGTTACATTAAGAATATTGTTGGACTCTGATTCATTAGGAACAATGGACTTGGTCTCGTTCAACTTGTTTGTAGCTGTTTCATTGTCATAAATATCTGGGATGGTGACGCTTGCACTTGTTACAGAAAGTTTATGATTTTCTGATATACTGTCTCTAAGTATGGGTTCATTTTCAATATAATTTCCTAGCCAGAAGTCACTGCTACAATAAACTAGCAACACTTTATTGTGGTCATTAAAATAAACATCATCGAATAGGTTTCTACCTTCTATTGTTTCAGGATACGAGCGAGAACTCGTAAAGTAGGGTTTAGTTTTGCTTCTCTCTTCGCATTCAGCGCTGCTGCTACAAGCCCCACCTCCTTCAAGAAATAATATCCACTTTGTATGCATTGGATCATGCTGAATGTAATAAATTCCTTGACTTCCATCATTACAGACTGCAGTGGGATCTTGCAACTTAATTTTCTTTAGAAGGTTTTTTTTTGCATGTGCCAGAATTAAAATATTCAAGAGGTAAATGGTTAGTCGCAACATTCCACCCGAAATGCATCAGTAGAAAGAAATTTGTTTTTATCTAAAATAGTGCGTATAGTAAAATTAACTGCATGCATTATTTACACAAAGCTACGTACATTAAATTCATTACATTCAAATAAGTATTTTTTATTTTAAACACTTTTACGCGATGATAAAAGGCTTAAAATTCTCTGCATTCTTTAAAAGTGTCTCATAAGACCATCATTATTCTTTTATTATTTGTGAATAGTCGAAATGCTGAATATTTAACACGTGCAAGATGAATGTTCAGAATTTCGATTATTCACATGTAATAAATTCACATGTAATAAATTCATCGTTAAACTGGTTTTTTTGAAATTAACAATAGCTTACAATTGAAACACATAATCAACAAACACACACATTTGTGAATAAAGAAAATTAGGTATCAGGAAAAAATACTTTGTAGAATAAAAGTTGAGGTTCAGGTTTTGGAGAGAGGAAAGGGAAATTGGATTTTCATTTAAGTTTCTTCAATAGGAGCATTTTTCCCTCGAGGATTATTTCTTTAGCTTTATATCGTTCCAAACTGAAAGTATCTTTTGTAAAACCATTCCTGCAAATAATCTGTTATTTGTATCTTATGATGAATAATTTGTATCATATTTTTATGTTTTGATCAAATGTAACAGATATTTAGAAAGTTAAGAAAATAATCATCGAAAAATTTTAATGTTAAAAAAACTTAATATTCTCTAAATATTTTCATGGGATTTAAATGTATTTTTGAATAAAGCAAATCCACCTCATAAAAAACGATCAACATTAAAAACTTATGCTATATCGATCATGACACTGAATCTTTTTCCATATCTCAGATTTGAAACAAATATTTGGACATGTCACTATTATTATTAGTATAAATTGAAATTTCAGATTGTAAAAAAAAGAACTTTGTTAATTAATGTATAAATTTCCCATTATTGTTCTATTATTTAAACATATAATATAAGTTTTGTTTAAACGTGTGTGTGTGTGTGTGTGTGTGTAGATAGCATAAAGTTTTAGCAATGATATTTAATAATAATAACAAACAAACTTTTAAAAATTGCTGGAATTTTTAATATTCATTAAATTCAATTTAAATTTATAAGTTTTGTCACATAAATGTCAACAGTAATTTTCATCCAATGCAACACAATCTTAATCATACCATTCAATACAACCTGCATTATGCAATACAATCTTCTTCATACCATAAAAACAAAACCTTTTTTTACAAGTTTATATTAATTCTTCGTCGATCATTGTAAATTTAAAATATTCATAAAACATTTAGTTAAAAAAAAAAAAGAAGAAGAAATGTCCAAAAGTTAGCAAAAAGAAATAAAATGTTTAACTTAAACAAATCAAAAAAAAGTTTTTTTCTAAATAAATAAACCATAATTTCCTCATCAGACAACTTTATCTATTTAAAAATGGTCATACAATTTAAAGAAGTGCAATATCACAAATACTCTTGAAGTTTCATATTGGAAACCAACTTACTGGTCACCTTTGAAATTTAAAGTTGACCCGTAGGTTTCTAATTAGAAAACTACCAGTTTTGCTTTCTTTCCATGCTTTAAATGACTTCATTACAAAAAACAGAAAAAAAAATATTTTTTTAAGACTGAATACCTCCATAAAATTTGGGTTCACAAGAAATTAATGAGATTACGAAATAAATAACTGTTAAAGAAAAGTTAAGATATTAAATCGAAAGGTTTTTTAAAATTAACAAATGTTCGTTTTAATTTAAAATTCTTTTGCTAATTTAAACTGTAAATTTATCTTCAGTTTGCTACATTTTACCTTCTTTTACTTTTTAAATATTTTTTTAAAATAATACACAAATAGCCGTTCGTGTTACCTTGGTTACAAACTTACATTACTTATAAAGCTTATTAAATAAAAAATTAAATATTTTTAATTAAATATATTTTTACTAAAATCACACTTCTTTTAGAAACAACATTAAATTTAACGCAAAAACTATTAAGCACTTAATTAAGTCATTTGATTGTTGTCTCGGAGAAAATGTCAATCAGATTATCAAAGGAGTAAGAATGGCTTCCTATTAAATTATCTAGCAATAGTTTTTTCAAAAAAAAAAAAAAAAAAAAGACAAGCGTAAATATTATTTATATGATACTTTTAATGTCAGATAAACTGAAATCTCTTTAAGAGAAAAACTCACTTTTCATCCATCGTTCCAGTTCTTGCTTGAATAGTAATTTTTTCCCATGAATTTCGTTTATTTATTGCATTCAACTAAAATGTTCAACTAGCAAATGAAGAATAAACCTCATTAAAACACACACTGACATACTGTAGCTTACAGATATCCTGATACCAATCAACGATGACGATGAACTTAAAAAAAAGCTTTTTAAAAGTCTAATTAAAGAAACGAAAATAAAAAATTAAAAACTTGTAAATAAATAGAAACTTATAAACAAATAAAAACTCGTAGATGTTTTAATGTATAAATGGTCTTCTTGTTTTTAGCAAAGCCAACATAAAAAGAATTCAAAGATGAAGGTCATCAAGAATAAAAAATACGACAAAGCTTTTACAAAGAGTTTACAAAGAGATGTCTCTTGAATATATTGCATTTGTTTAATCTACGAGCAATATTCACTTTATCGCAAATATTTTCTTTACCACAAAAAAGTTTTTAAAGCCACATTATGCAGTTTTTTCATCATCTTTTTTTTTTTCTTTTTTTTTTCGGTTTTAATTTAAATAATTCTTGAGTGCCATCATTTTGTAAAAGAGCAAAAGAAACAAAATCATATATTAAAGTCAAAAAATGCCGAGTCAAATGTCTTCTATTTTCGTTTCAAACGTATCACAACAAAAAATATTTGATCGTCTCTTATTCTTTGTATTCTTTCATATTAATCTTATGATTGAACTGCAATTGAATGCATAATTATAAACTTGCAAAAATCTTTTGGATTCCTTTAACGAACAAACAATTGGCATTTAAAACAATGGTATTTAAAATAATGGTATTTAAAAAATCAGGGGGATCTAAATCTGGTATTGTTCAATTCAAAATGCTATAAGCTTAAAGATGTTTATATGTATATTTGTACATGAGTTTATAGCATAACATATTGTTCACTTGAATTCATGGATTTAAGCAAATAATATGTTCCAAAAGAAAAAAAAAGTATATATGACGTGTGATATATATGAACTATTTTGATTTTTGTTTTACTAAGTCAGACAAAAATGTCTGCTCTCGAACAAGATGTCCTTATATATGTACAGGTACGTATATATATGTGCGTGTGTGCGTGCGTTTGTGTGTATATAGGTGAGTATTTTCGAAAAAGTTAACGGTTTTCAAGAGTAAAAAACAGATTGATTCCCGCCTTAAAATGCTTAAAGCCACTTAAAACCATACGAATGAATCAATATAAAAGCTAATTAAGTTTTGGGAGAGCAATTTTTCTTTCGGGCTACTAATTTTGATTTAATAGAAATTTTCTTAACTAAAAGAAACTTTTTCTAAAATAAGAATTGATTTTTCATTTATCTTTGCTCACACTGTACATGAAATATTCATTAGAAAATCACATAAACGTAATAACGACCGAACGCAATAGCGACAATACGTAAACAATACGTAAGCAAATGTAAGCAACACCTAACCTATACATAAGCAAGTTGTCATATTTAAGTTTGAAATAAATTTGTTATGGAAGAGTATGGGTGAGGGTTTAAGATAAGGATGTAAGATGTGTGTTGATTAAGCTATAGTCAATTTATCAAAAGCGCTCTTTACAAAAAATTATTTGACTGCTAGAAAAAATCACATATTTAAGTTTATAATTAAAACTGTAATTTTAAATGAATTTACATGGATTTTGAAGATCATATTTTACACGCGGCAAAACTTGATATCAACTATATACAACATAATTATATTATTAAACTCTATAAAGCCTTTTGCTTAAGCATAGCCACCTAAGAGTATGCGTCTATTCGCGGTTGAATCAACCCTAATCTCGTATAAAACGCTTTACAATAATCAAAACTGTTCAGTACTGTGATTAACTTTAAAATGTTACAAAATAACTTTTGATTAAAAACTTAAAAGTTTTCATAGGATTTCTTTGAGATCGTCATGGCAACAACCGGAACAATTGTAAATACTGCGAGAATAAACTGTTTTTTTTACAAATTGCTTTGTTTTTTTTTTTGTTCTCTAGTTATTATTAAAATTAAATTTGATAAATTCATAATTTTTGATAAAGATTAAACAGCAATCTTTGTAAATTTATTTTTATCATATTGTTATTTATATGATGTTGTTATTTATATGATGCTGTATGATAGTTTTGATTAGGTAAAAGATCGTTTGTAAAGTTTTAAAGCAAAAAAAAATTGGATGCTCATGTTAATTATCTAAAAGCCAACTGATTTTTGTGAACTTGATGCAGTTTTTATTAAAGAATTACTGTTACAAGCATCCCTGATTTTTAAGCGGATCGGAGTGGGTACTTCATTATTAAATTTAGCTTAATTAATTTGGTTTATCAAATTTTCTATTGTGAAAGCTTAGAAAAAAAAAAAAGGAAAAAATCTGTATTTGAACAGCTTGCACAACCAAATTTTTACTTTTACAAACAACGAGAAAATTTAAGAAAGATTTTAAAAATATGTAAAATATTTTTAGTTGATCAGTCGCTACGAGGAACAATGTTCATATACTTTTTATCTTTAGTATCTTTTGGTACTTTCACGGAAATAACGTGATGCAACTACATGTGCTAAAGAATGCTTTGTTTTTGCAACTCGTTGCGTGTTATTTCCAACTTCTTTAGAATTATCGCAGTATCTTTTGCTTCCTCATTTGGAATTTAAAATGCTGGTTATCATTAAAAATGTTAATTCACGTTTAAATAATAATGCCAACTTCTTTTAAAATAACGTCATTCACGTTTAAATAATGCCAATTTCTTTATCAAAGGTCGTATTGCCATCGTGGTTGACAAATTTCTTTGTCAAAGGTTCGTATAGCCATCGCAGTTGACAATTTTTTTACAATTTGCTTAAATATGATTAAAAAGATCACAATATTCTTAAATATGATTAAAAAGTAAAAGAAATAAAAAAAAAAATTCTTCAGAGCAACAAAAACACAACAAAACATTTCTTTTGCAACAAAGATGATCGTCAAATAAACTAGATCTTTTTTGTGTTGCTTATGTATGTCCAGCATGCAATCAAAGCATCGAAAATTTCTTCTGATGTATCTTTTATTTGGTCTGGTGGAAGCAAAAAGCCTAACCCTCCGCGATCTCTAAGCTCGATAGTGTACGAATGTGTGACATTCAAGCTATCGTGAACGTAATCTGCTGATACCCCTGAGAGAAGGGTATCTAAATGTAACAGAGCGTCATTTTTTAAGCTTAAACAGAGAATGCGTAAAACAGTGCAAAAAACAAATTGATTTAAAAAAAACAAAAACAAACTTACACCTAAATTATTCAATTTCATCGATTCCTTTATTTCCTCTAATATAATTAGTTTAAAAAGTTTCCAAAGTAACCCATAGAAATCTCAACACTGAAGCAATTTATTTTAAAGTAAGTTAAATTTCCTGTTTACCTAACAACGCTGGTGATCTGCCGGCATTGTAAGGAGTCTGGAATCTTTTTTCAACGGCGCTTACAAAAATTTCTCCAACTTTTTTCTTAAGATGAAAATCACAAAAAAACGTGCACATGATGAATAATTACAAAAAGCGTCATTTTACATTACACTAAGCGGCAACTAATAATAACTTACCATTTCTTCAATATCATGTGGTACAGTTCGAGAGTATGAGTCGGAAAACAATAACAGCTGAAAAAAAGAATGAAGACTCCAATAAGAAAGCAGTCTGTGTTTCTTTAACCGCAGTAAGTTTGCGTAATAGTATACACAAGGCTCAGATTCAGGCTCTACTCCTCTGAATACATCGCTACACGGATCGTCACTAGCTCCCAACGAAGCTGTTAAAAAGGAATTTATAAAAAGAAAAGTATTTTAAAAATGTAATTTGTATGAAAATTATTTCAGAATGAATTAACCTTCCCAAGATACGTTCCAATTTCTGTTTGGGTCAGCTCCGAGACATTCTGATGACGTAAAGTTCGTTCTTGTTTTTCTCCATAGGCGGTCCGTAGTGTGAGAATACTCGTATCCATCAGGGTTAAACACGGGCACAAATACAAACGCATTTTTCTCCATCTGGTTCGTAATTCTCTCATCTTTTCCGAATTCAGAAACCATCTATTTAAAAATTGTTTGACCCATTTTCAAAACAAAAAAGCAATAAAATATCAATAAAGTTTTACGGAATGTTACAAAAAGGATCTATTACTTTTTTCAAAAGATACATCCCAGTAGCTACAGATATCCATTCTCGCGCATGCGCACCTCCTTCTATCCAAACGAGAGGTTTTCTGTTAGAAAATTGAACCCTAGAGGATACCTAAAAGAAATACTAAAACAGATTTTTTAAAAAAGCAATTTGAAAAATGTGTACACGGAATATTTTTTCAAAATGTTTATAACTAAAAAATTTTGTTATCAATCTCGAAAATACAAAATTTTTTAAAGAAGCTGTATTTTTTTTAAACTTTATAATTTTTTTATAAATTAAGGTTTTATAGAGATTTTGAAAGTTTTTGCTGAAGCGTGTGCGTGATAACTAAAAAGATTGTGATGATCCTCTGTCAAATACAAACAAAATGTTTCAATATTATTACTTTAACTTACTATAAATTTTCAAGTTTAAAAATGCGTTTAAAAATTCATGAAAAAAATGAACCAAGATATATCAAGATATGTATGCGGTCATATTTATATATGCATATAAAAATATTGCAAGAAAGTGTGCGCAAGAGATAAATATTGGGAGGAAGTGTGCGCAAGAGATAGATTAACTTTTACCTTGACAGCAAAGAGCTCTCTACCTTCGAACGATCGCCCAACGATAAACACTTGAACTAAGTGTGGATGAAGATTTTGCAAATTGTAAATTTCTTGAACTATCTAAAACAAAAACCTTTAGGAATAGTTTCCATAAAACACCGGGTGGTATTTTTTTTTACAAATATTTTACCTTAAAAATGTTGATTAAAAAAGATCTTTAGATCAAAAGATTGAAATTAGATAATGCCTTATCACATAAAATACAAATACTTCCTTAACATTTGTTTAAAGGTCTGGATACAAGTTCCTATTTACAGAAATAAAGGTGGTTTGATTAAATTTACGTTTAAAACCAAAGAGAACATGACTGTTAAGGCGCTTACGTCACTATATCTGTTATACGTTGTGTAATTGAAGATCGGCATAAATGGCAAATAACTTCCCTCTTCCGTATAATGACTGATACTCTGCTCATCTATTAACTTTTGAATATTTGAAATGGTCACATTTAGAAGAATACCTGCCTTGTCACAAAACATCTTGAGTTTCTGGAATTGCCGCTTCTTTACGCGAACTTGATAAGGATGGCCATTTAAACCACCGTCACGCCAAACATCCAACTAAAAATTAATATTCATTCATAAAAATGGATGTAACTACAGTTATAATTAAACAAAACATTAAATGTTAAATAATAAATGCTATAAATTTACGCAAAACTTGAAAACATAAGTTAATGAATTTTTAAACTCAATGCCAGTAGAAGACTCACAAATCATCAAAATCATCGCGATGAAAGAAAACTTGTTTAAGGCTTCAAATGAACGAACTTTTTATCCATCCACCCCCCCCCCCACTACCACCACCCCCCACCCCTACTCCCTATTGCTTTTATTCTAAGCACACGATATCGATCATTTTAAACACGTTTTTGTATGATTTATATGACAATTGATGATAATTTAAATGATAGTTGAAGGTAATTTTTTCTTTTTTTACTGAAGTGAAAAATGGAGAAAAAACTATTAGAAGTAGAAACGACGTTTTAAAATTTTCAGACGTAAAATGAAACCGCCAAATTAAATTGCAACGTAAAGCAGCAAAAAAAAAACAAATAAAAAAAAACTACTTAAAGCAAAATTAGAAAGCTTGTTCGTTAGAAAAGCAAGGAAAGAACATTTTTAAAAACGAAACCTTTTTTGATAAATTTTTCTTATAAAATAAATTGTAAAAAATTGATGGAAACAGCAGGAAAATAACGTCTTCAAAAGTTCAGAATAAAACTACACTTCACTAGATGTCATGTGTTCAGTTGTTCACGCAGACGTTAAGAAATCTTTCAGAAGACGACAAAATGATCTACTTCTTTCAGTTTAATTTTTGGGAAACTGTATAGGCAAAAAAAATTTATCTCTAATATAAAACTCGAACCTCGTGATAATTGTCAACATCAGGCCAGCAAGCATTAAATATTAAATGTAAAGTTTAATCGTCTTCTTTTTAACAATATGGTTATTAAAAACATGGAGATTTTATGAGGTTCTCGTTCATTCTAAAATTTTGCTTTTCACAAATATAGTGATAAATCTAATACACAAAAATATTCACGTATTTATCACCACATTTGTTTGATAATACGATCGCCGATCTTCTTGTTTTTTTTGCCATCGAATATCATTTTTCCTCGCCCTAATTTTGCCCTAATTTTTATAATACAAAGAGCACCACATCTTTTTGAATGAGTGTCATTAAGATGTTCAGGTTTCAAATATGATGATTTCAAATGGCTTAAATATGTAATTTTAAACCATTTCCAAACATCAACATCTGCTATTTTAACACTTTACTTACTTTGTTTGTATCCAGAAAATTCCTCAAATCGTCTACATCGTCATTTGTCGGGTTTATAAGAACGACACTATCACTAAATTAACGACAAAAGTTATATTATTTTAAAAGTCATCGAGTTAAAAAACAAACCGCAATCAAAAAGTAAGCAAATTAGCAAAACGTTTTGTTGTACTAACCCATCATAATCACCTCTGATGAAACTTTTTTCCAAAAAAACGAACTTCAAAAAAATGCACACATAAATCAACTTCATGTTGTTAATCTGCAGTGACTTAAAGCAAATTACTTTGAAAAATTATTTAATGATTTGACGGTCATCTTTTCTTTTAAACTGTTCGTTATTTGTAATTGTTTTTCATTCCGTGTTCTTTCTTTCGTACTTTTTTAAAAAAAACTTTTTTTAAAAAAATCTGTCCAAAACGATAATTTTTAATTGCACTTTTGAAAAGTTTTGAGCGGGTGATCTGTTACCAAAATTTATGTATTTTATTGAAGAAATAAAACTATTTCAAAATGGAAGGAAATGTTAATGGTAGGAAATGAAAGGAAATGTTAATGGTAGGAAATGCGTTGATCTTGGTTAAGTGATTGCTTCTCATCTTACGAAAAATGCTGCTTTTAGTGCTAATTTATGCTTAATATTTCACCAAACAAATAATATTTAATTAATTAATTTAACATTTAACTAGCAAAACATAATTGCTACAACAAATGTTAATCAATTAAGTAAAACTTATATATGTAAGCTTTTTTTTACTTCAAAATTTGATTTAAAATAGAAAAATTGGCGAAATATCATTGTTTCATGTGTTTTATAAAATAGAAAAATTCGCAAAATATCGTTGTTTGATGTGTTTTATAAAGAACAGTAAACAAAAAATACCCAGCCCACTCATGAATTTAAAATCGAAGTGAAATGTTAAAATGGTACAAAACTTTTAAAAATGGTACAAAACCTGTAAAATGGTACAAAACCTGTAAAATGGTACAAACCTGTAAATAGTAAAGCTGTCAATACTTAGATTTTCGATGTACACTACTGGCCAAAGGAATGGACACCCCTGTAATTTTTACCATTTTTCTTAGAAAAATTGACATATGCATTTGGTGGATTTAACTATTTAATTTTATATTTAAACCATGCAGGCTTGGACTGGGCCTTCGGGATACCGGGAGATTCCCGGTGGGCCGGTTGGCATAAAAAATTATATTATATTTTTAGTTAGGCTACATTTTGTTTTCCAAATAAAATGTAAATTAAAATTTAACTAAAAATAAAATAACTTTTTTTCTGGCTTCTAATTACATCTAATTTAAGGCCATCTGCCGGCTAATTATATAAATTTTTGCGGCCACCTTGAGCTGATCGAAAGAAGTTTTATATTAATAGTAAATTTAAGTTAAAATCATTTCCAAAAAATATATGTGCTATAAACAATTAAAACGAACTTACAAGAAAATTTGCATAAAAAAAAAATGAAAAAGAAAATAAGAAAGAAAAAGTAAAGTCATCTACAGCTTTAGTTTCTTTTGAATTTACGGTTTCAAACAAAAATTTATTTGTCTAATAGTTATACAAATGTTTAGTATTCGAAATTCGAATACTAGTTATCATTATTCTGTAAATAAAGATTAACAATATTATATTGTTTCCCAGCAAGCACACAACGTTGAAACAACGTTGAAATAACGTTGATCAACGTTGATCAACGTTATTTCAACGTTGTTTCAACGTTGTGTGCTTGCTGGGTTAACTTTATTATTATTAAATTAACGTTTTAATTTTATGTTTTCATTTTATAAGACATCTATAATTCTAAAAAATGTCGCTTACTTATTTTAATATTGTGTGTTATAAATATTTTTCTTGATTTTTATGATTAAATGTAAAAGGAGGGGCGCTGGGGACGCCGCCGAAACTTTATCCTATGGGTTTCACATTGTTAAATCAGCATCTGTATAAACTGAAAAACAGAATTTATTTGTAAATGTTGCGCATAAGCTTGAAATAAGCCATATGCATAATAAAAAATTAATAATTTTTTTCCTACTTTTAAAATAATATAATAATTATTGTGTGTAAAACAATTTATGATCAGCTTCAAACGGAATTATCGGACTTTGCGAGGAAATGGGAAAGTTTCGAAATAACTCTTGAAGATGAATATAAATTGATATTTGACACGGAAGTATCTGACTCTGTCTCGGACAACATGCAACAATATAAATCCGAAGAATCTGAAACTGTCTTTACAATTCCAGAAGTGGAAAACAGTGACAGCCACATAAATAAATGCAAATCTTGCAAAAAATGGATTGTTTGTTGTTACTTTGTCCTCCAGAAGTTTAACTTGCATAGTCTTGTGTATTCAAATTTGTTTCTGGCTTACAAATTTGTGCTGACATTATCCTCATCACAAGTTGCTTGTGAAAGTTCATTTTCGAAATTGAAATATATTTTGAACTGATTAAGAAATTTGATGAGCCAGTCAAGTTTACAGTCATTCATGCTGATGTCTTGTGAAAAAGACCTTCTTCCGAGAATTAATAACGATGCAATAATTGATGTCTTGGCATCGACTAGTCAAACGATGAAAAAGTTGCTTTACTAGTCAATATTGAACTTACAGCAGTGTTTTAGAAATATTTATTTTTATCAATATTTAGGCTGGGAAGTTTAAATTTTTTTTTTATACTTTAAATAATAATAAACAATAATGTCCTTTACAAATATAATATAGGAAAATTTAGAAAAATAAGGGGGTTAATCATAGTCGCTGTCATTGGCGGCGTGAAGGCCCTCGGCGCCCCTATATATATATATATATATATATATATATATATATATATATATATATATATATATATATATATATATATATATATATATATATATATATATATATATATATATATATATATATATATATATATATATATATATATATATATATATATATATATATATATATATATATATATATATATATATATATATATATATATATATATATATGAAATCTATGCAACATACAATGAAGTGGGCCGCCGTGACCAAAATTTCCCGAGCCGTTTTTTCAAGCCAGTCCGACCCTGAAACTATGTCATCTATTATTTGGCTTACAGGAAATTGCAAATTTTAATCGTTTATATTAACTTTAAACATAATTATGAATTGTTATTGTTAATTGGTGTCAAAAATGAGTCATTGCTCTGCTAATGGGTTTCTCTAGTAAAAGGTGAATGTCTCATTATTTTTGTGCTTTTGTGAAATTAGTCTATTTATTGTGATGACTAATAGTTAATTACGTTACTAATATACATTTTTATCCATAAATCTTTTAAGCTACAAATACAAGATCATTGTTTTGTAGTCATTTAGTTGAGTTTCAATAATTGCTGGTGAAAAGTCGAAAGTGCTCTTAAAGATGTGTTTTTTAAAGTTGCACTTTTATTTACAATGGCGAAAGGTTTGTTGGTCACCTACAAAGTGATACAAAGCTGTTACATTACGTGGAGAAGGTTATTCGTACATAGAAATTGCCAAAAAGTTGGGAAATGGAGCAATAAAATCTGAAGTGAGGAAGGTGTGCAAAAGGTTTAAGGCAACCAATACCTTCAAAAATATGCCAAAAAATGGAAAAATTAAGAAGACAACTGCCAACGATGACAGGATGATAATGAGGCTTGCACTTAAGAACCGAAGAGCAACTTCAGCTGAAAATAAAAATAATTTAGAGGCCGCTGGAGTTTCGGTTAGTTCAATAACGATTCGCCGAAGGCTTTTTGAAAATGGTTTAAAAGCAAGAAGATCCAGAAAAAAACCATATTTAAATAAAAAAAACAACGAAAGAATTATTTGATTTGGGCAAAAGAACACAAGGAGTGGACAAAGTAAGACTGGGCAAGAGTTGTTTGGAGTGATGAAAGCAAAATTTCCATTTTTGGAAGTGATGGAATCAATTATGTGAGAAGAAGACACGGTGAAGATCTTTTAGCTGAGTGCACATTGGCTACAATGAAGCATCCCATAAGTGTAATGGTGTGGGGATGCATGACCTGAGATGCTGTGGGTCGTATCCGCATTTTGGATGGTAATTTAAACGCCACAAAATACCAAGAAAACATATTAGAAGCCAAATTACTCCCATCGATTGATGATTTGTTTGAGGGCAAAACAGAGACCTGTGTGTTTCAGCAGGACAGTGCTACATGCCACACCGCAAAAACTGTCAAAAATTGGTTTAAAGCCAAAAAGATAAACGTTTTGAAGTGGCCTGGAAACAGTCCGGATCTGAATCTGTAAGAAAACCTGTGGTCTTGACTGAAAAAACTTGTAAGGAAAGAAAAACCTGGGAACAAACAACAATCAATAGAGGCTATAATCAAGTCCTGGTTTCACGTGATCAGCACTGAAGATTTGGGCAATTTAGTGGACTCAGTGCCTCGTAGGATTGCTGCAGTAATAAAAAATAATGGATATCCAACAAAATATTAAGTTTTTTTTTATAAGCCATTTTTTTAATAACATGCTTTGTAAGCTGTAAAACTTAAATTTACCATAATTTGCCACTGTCATTAAATTGTTATATTTTTATATTAAAATTGTGAAGTTAAATCAAAATTTTAGCTTTTTTTAATCTAAACACATTAAAAAATAATAATCAATATAGAAAACCGCATAAATATGGTTATTTTCTTTTAAAAAACACACCAAAGTGAAGTTTTCATATATTTTGAAGGGGTGTCCATTTCTATGGCCACTAGTGTATTATTTGTCAAAAACTGTGTAATAAAAAGATTTCAACTCAAGTAAATTTAAAAGTGAAAAAATTAAAAAAATCCTCAAAAATATGCTGAATCAACAAAACATACTATTTGAATTGCATTTTTAAACAATGATTTCTTTTTAACTAGTCAGAGTTTGAGCCTTAAAATTTTGAAAAAAGATCAACATGTTGATAAGGGGATTTGATCAGAATCATCATCATAATATTTGTAGATTCAAAATGACGACATTTTAATAACGATTTTTAATTTTATTGTAAAATGCGTCCTATTAATATCTTAAGTGTCCTATCAATATCCTAAAAATTATAAAAGCCTTATTATTTTTGGTCAAAACAGTAACCTAAAAAAAAAATCCCCCAGTAGTGAAAAAGATACCCTTACTCAAATTTGAAAGTTTTAGTGACTCAGAAAATGAGAAAACAAAAACCAATCAACTCGAAAACTGACATATATGAGTCATTATCAAAAAATCCTTTTCTTATGGCTCTCATCTTTTTCCTTCTTAATTTAGCTACTTTTTTTTCCATTATTTGGTTGTGCAATATTTTGTTAATAATTGAGTTATATATTTATTTTTGTTATTTATATAGTAAAATTGGGTTATACCGTCCGTCGTATATATCGTGTATGACGGACACTTAATCAAAATTTATAATCAAAATTTACACAATGAAAATTAAAACATTTATCAATAAAAAAACACAATTCGATAGATAATTTTTTTCATATTAATCATATTAATAAGAACACATTGTACTATTGATTTTAATATTTATACAAATTAATTGCAACTAAGGCCTCAGTAATAAAATCTTCTGAATAACGAAAAGAAAAAGTATGTGATAAAAACTGAAAAAATACAGTTAAATTGATAATTGATAACTGATTACAAATCTTTTTTGTTTTTTCAAAAAAAAAAAAAAAAAACGAAAAATGAAAGAGGTATTTTATAAAAACGGATATGAGCAATTTAGAGTATGCGATGAAAGTGTTTTTTCAAAGTCAATTTAACAATGGTTCACATGTAAAAAATAAAAATAGTAATAAAATAAACGTTAGAAAAATTGAAGTTGAGTGCCTTACTGAAGATGTTGTGATTGAACGTTTGAAGGCAACAGAAAAAGAAAGAGCAACTAAAGAAAAAAAACATAAATTGAATTTCAACTATGATGATGAAAATGATGATACTGATGGCAATGATTTGGAATAGTCATCTAAGTTGATAACACCGCTTAAGATGAATATTCTCAATATTCAGTGAAAACCTTTTCTCTTTTCCAATCACTAACTTCCTTCTTCCATCCTAATATGACTGGCCATTTGTTTAATGTGCGTGCAACTAGGAGAAAAAGAAATGATGTGAATTCGCCGGTCGGTGCGATATTTTAATAAAGAAACATAAACGTGACTTGAATGGTTGTCGAAGAATATGAAAACAAGACTTGCTATATTTTTCAAAACTCATCATTTTTCTGAATATCAACTTCAATTTCAAGGATCATTTTGAGTGAGTAGAAAATCACCACTGACAGTTCCACAAACAAGATTATTCATATGGAGTAATCTTTCTTTTCAAAATGGTTTTTAACATAGAACTATTAGTCCCAAATGAATGTTGCAAACAATGTTGTTTTTTTTTTTAGATTTTAATCAATTAACTTTGTTAACTTTTTTTGAACCTTTCGTTGAAAGTTGTTCATGTGCTCAGATTCAATTCAAAATTTGCCTAATCGACCTTGAAAAATCATATAGATAAGAAAGGGCATGAAGCAATCTTTTCTTTTCTAAAATAAATGTGAAAATGATCAAAAAATCCCTTTGATCTGCTACGTAGAACCATTGGTGATGTTTTGCTAATAGATTCAGAGGTATTAAGAACTATTTCAGGATTACTTTTGAGGAAAGATTTTAACCAATATTCAGTTGAAAATCCATTTTTAAACAATTATTTTTTTGAAAGAAAATTTTTTAAAATTATTTTTGGAGGCAACAAACAGTTGAGATTTTTTTTCAAATTGGCTAGAATGATTACTAGGAAGTTCTGAAAACTGTTGTTTTGAAGCCATGCATAAATGCCAATTACAAAGTTTTTGACTATGCATGGGGACGGCACAAGGCCAAGAAAAAGCCGACTTAGTGCAAAGAAAACTTCAAGAATTTCTGGTCAACTTCAATGTGGCCCTTAAACTCATCCAACCTGACAACCTTGAACTATGTGATCTGGGATTTTGTTGAGAGTAGCTAAGCCTCACAACAATGTGGTCAGCCTAAAGGTACCTGTTAAAAAGGAGTCAAAAGGCATCAAAAAATATTATTTAAAAATTTTGTCAACTTTTTTTTTTCCGTTTTTTCAAAATTGAAATAAATGTGTCCACGTTTAAAAGATTCTCAGTTTTAATGCCGCACCCTGTAGAATGATTTTATAGAAATTTGCACAAGATTTATGAGAGTCAAATATCTCTCTAAAACTACTCTAAACTATTTTTTCCGTGAAAATGAGAACACTGCAAAAAACTCACAGCCACAAAAAAAAAATCTTTTAACCAATAAAAGATCCGTTGAGAAGTTGAGATTCGTTGACATTATAATGTGTTCTTAATGAAATACATAGAATAATGCTTTACTATGTTACGCATACATTCCGAGCAGAATCATGTACTTTAACATTTCTGCTTTTTTTTGTTCTGTCTTCATAGATATTAGAAAGTAAATTTTATTTTTCTTCAATTTTTTATTTAATTATTTTTAGATTCTTGAAAATTATAAACTTTTAAAAAACGAATTCTTCTTTGAATTTTTCCTTTTAATATTTTTAAAAACTCTAATATCTTGCCTTTGTACCTTGATTTAAATATATCTTTAATAACTCCACATTTATATAACTTTATTGAGGAAAACGAAAGTAGCTGGTTAGAAAATGAACTATTTTCTATACAAAAACATCATGGATCTCTGACACTAAAGCAAAATCAATACAAAAAAAATAACACAATCATAACAAAAAAGTGTAAACAAGTTTGTAAATAAAATGAGTAAACAAGCGCTTTCTTCTGTTGCTTTCTTCTATTTGCTTAGGATTGTTGTCACTTTCTCAGGTTACAATCGCTTACTACAACAACAATTTCAGAAAAAAGGATTGCATGTGTTTCCTCCTACGCGAAAGTGTTGCCAGATGAAAAGTTGTTTTTCGTTAGCAATCTGTATACTGGCAGAGCTGACACTGGTCAGCTCTGCCAGTAGAGAAATTAACATTATATGACAGGGTTTTGCGATAAAAATGGCAAAGCTAAAACACAGTGAAGAGGAAAATCTGAGACTCAAAAAAGGGACTAAAGTCAGAGACAAGAGTCAAAAGGACAATAGTCATTAAAGGTAGTTACTAGAGTTCAATTCATATTGCATTTAGGTATATACATATATATGTATATAAATATATAATAAGGATACAAATTTAATACATGAAATTTACAGGAAAACCGAAAAAAAAAAATACCTTCAAAACTTGATTCAACTTTAACCTTTTCATAAAACTGATGTTGTTTTTATCTCTTTCAGCGTTTAAACATCCATCCAGAAGAATGCAAACGATCTGTCTGTTATCCATCATCGCAGCACACCTTGTTTACGCGCTGCCAGTTTCTCATGACAGCGATAAAGAAATCAAACATTTACCCGCTTTTGTAAACCTAATATCTCAATCGCAAAACTTTCCCTTCAAAAACCTGAGGGGGCTGTATGAGAAAGTGGAGAAGGAAATTTCAAACTTAAATCTGATATCGGTTACGGGAGAATCTGCTCAAGACAACTCTGTTAGCGAGTGCAAATCAAAGACAAGTAGCATGATAATGCCTGCTGGTACTTACGAGGTAGTGATGTTTTACCCGAAAAACAATGAGCAGTTTCAAATCAACTATTTCAAATTGGCAATGGTGGTTAGAAACACGTCATGCGTAACAGAACTCTTATCTTGCTGCAGCAGTTTGAATAAACACTGCAAAAATGTGGAAGAAAAGAAGACTTTCGTACAGTTAAGCATCAACAATGACGGAGAAGTTGAGCTAATCGGAGTTCCCTACACAAAATACATCGGAGTTGACTGTAAATGCTCGTAATGAGTTTCTGTAGAAAACACTAGAAAACGAACTTTTTCAGTAATATCTTGTTGTTATTTAATTATATTTGCCTACTTTATCATGAATATTTAAAGTTAGTATAAAAAAGTAGAACATTGCAGTTTTTATTATTAAGATGTTCACAGGATGTCCCAGTTAGAACTCCAATTTGATGAACTCACAGGAATTGTGTTAGCGCAAATTTCGGCGAACTGCTTGTGAAATATAATTATGATTTTGCTGAAGTTTTATTATCGTTTTAGAAAAACTTCCTTTGGAGATGACTCTCTTTGACAAAAACTTATATATTACTGACGCAAACATGAAAATCTCTAATTACATTACAGAGCATGCATTTATTAAATAAGACTCAACTTAAAGCTACTTTTTATTTTGAAGTTCATGCCCAAATGTACGGCTACTGCTCTTTCAAGACAAATTCTTTAAGGGATCAAGATTTTAGTTTTAAAAGCTTCATTATTTCTTTGTTTAACGCTTTTTCCTTTTTTGGAGAAAAATGTATTCGTTATACGTGAGTAGATATTTGCTAAGACATAATTAACATAATTAACAGAATATAAGTTTTTAACTGTTAAATAATAATTGTAAGAAAACAAAAAGTTAAACCAGGTTAAGAAAAATAATTTTCAACATTTAGGATTAAAAACTTACATTTAAAGGTATGACAAAAAAGTTTCAGAAATTCTAAAAAAATTGCAGCTAATCTCATCATTACTCAAAATTTTATCAAAAACGAAATATTAAAAAAACCACAAAATTAAAAGCCATTAATGTCATGATGAAGTAAAATTATAATGATTATAATGTGTTTTTCGATTAATTTAAAGCGGAAAGGCAATTTTAGTCATGCTCTCACTAATCTCCCACAGTTTTTTTGCTTGTCCCTCATCATCACAAGCTTTATTCCATGTGCTTGCCATTTTGCAATTCGAAAAATACTTACCAGCATGTTCTTCCAGTCCATCCGCAACAGCACAGTAGATTGATGTCTGTGCGCCTAATTTAGGACTTTTTGCAAGAAAAGTGCCGAATACTGCAATAAAAATTTTACCGGACAGGTAATTCCTCATTATCTCTGTTTTAACAAACCCAGGATGGACAGCATAGGCTGTAATATTTGTATTCTTAAGCTTTCGTTGCAACTCTTTTGTAAACATAATATTAGCAAGCTTACTCTGAGCATAAGCTGATTGAACTCCGTAACTTTTTTCAGAGTTAATATCATCAAATTTTATTTTACCGTACATATGAGCATGAGAGCTGACATTGATAATTCTTCCAAACCCTTTTGTTTCTACCATGCATTTCAACAGCATGTTGGTCAAAGCAAAATGTCCTAAATGATTTACACCGAACTGCATTTCAAACCCATCTTCAGTTTTTTGAGAAGGGCATATGATGGCAGCATTATTGATTAAAATATGAAGTTCGTCAAACTCTTTTAAAAATATTGACACAAAATTTTTTATTGACTTTAAAGATGCTAAATCTAAGTACCTAATGAGGACGTTGTTGTTTTGAGTTTCCTTTTTTATCTCCTCTACGGCAATCTCGCCTTTTTTCATATCACGACAAGACATTATAACCGTGGCACCTCTCTTTGCTAAGTCCTTCACCGTTTCCTTACCTATACCAGTATTTCCTCCGGTAACAATTACAACTTTACCGTCCAATCTAGTGGTTGCTTCACATAGGACGGTGAATATCTTTTTGTAAATGAAGAAACCAGCAACAACAATGCAAGAGATAACGGTCTTGATGCCGAAATACTTAAACATTTTATAAGACTAAAAAAAAATTTTCATAAAGTTTAACATGCAGCTTTTTATAAAGCCTTTAAATAAAAAGTGGTTTCGAAAAAAGTTTAAAATAATGAATATTTTCTATAATAGATTTTATACTTGTCTTTGAATATTTTACGAAATATTGAAAAATAAATAAAATTAGAAACTGCTGATGAAGAAAAATTTCATTATGAAAAATACTATGCTGAATCATTTTCGAAAATGTAGTTGAGTTTTTCAATACCAATTTCTAATAACAAATTTAAAAAAAAAAACAGAAAAGAAACTTAAATTTTCTTTTTTAAAGAAAACACTGAGAACACGGAGATTAATTTAAAATTTGGTAAGAAATTTAGAACTACAAAAAGAAGTAAAAAAAAAAAATGATAATAACACTAATAATGACTGGTTAGAATTGCTTAGAATTAAAGCCCATATGTTGTACCAGTCATTTTTTCACTCAAATCCCATAGTTTTTTTGCCTGCATCTCATCACCACAGGCTGAATTGCAAGTAGGTGAAACATCACACTCTTTAAAATACTTCCCTGCATGTTCTTCTAATCCATCTTTAGTGGCACAATAAACAGAAGTTTGGGCCCCTTGCTGTGGTGTTTTCGCAAGTAAACTCCCAGCTGTAGCATACCAAAACCTGGTGAAAAGTCCGTGACGACCTAGATCTGTTTTTACAAAACCAGGATGCAAACAATAAGTTGAAAGGTTGGTATTCATCAGCCTTCGCTGCAGCTCTTCAGTAAACAGGATGTTCGCAAGTTTACTTTGCCCATATGCCTTTATACTATTGTAACTTTTTTCTGAGTTAATGTCATCAAAGTTGATATAGCCTAAACGGTGTGCAAGTGAACTGACATTTATAATTCTTCCATGACCTCCAGTTTCTACCATACGCTTTAAGAGTAAGTTTGTTAAAACAAAATGACCAAAATGATTCACTCCTATTTGCATTTCAAATCCTTCTTTGGTTTTCCAATATGGACACATCATTACTCCAGCATTGTTTATCAAGATGTGAAGTTCTTTAAACTCTTCAAGAAATTCTGAAACAAATTTTCTCACTGAATCTAAAGATGAAAGATCCAAACTTTTCAAAAAAACATTCTTGTTATTGCTTGCAGCCTTTATATCATTTAAAGCATCCTCCCCTTTTTTTAAGTCTCGACAAGCCATAACAACTTTTGCTCCACGCTTTGCTAATTCTAATGCTGTTTCTTTACCAATCCCAACATTTGCGCCTGTTATAACAACAGTCTTATCATCAAGGCGTGTTGTTGTGGTACACATTGCATGACTGAAAGGTCCCATTTATTTTAATAATACTATAATGAAGTAATACAATATTTATATTTAAATGTAAAAAGCTATCAAATCAACATCAATATGTAGGATGGCTTTAATATCAATCACTGCATTACTCAAAAATTACTAAACTAGTCATAAAGTTATAGTTTCTTCATATTTTTACATAATTAAATTTCAAAGCTTTTTAAAAAAAAACACAAAAAAAATACAATAGTTCTGTGATAGTATTAAGCTTTTTCAATTTCTCTTTTTTCAATTTTTTCAATTAAAAATATTATTGGAAAAATAACAACTTTGAAATTTATTCAACAATTATACTTTTCAGCAAAAAAAAAAAAAAAGTAAATAATAAACACTATAAAATTACAAACTCTCATTTTAATAAAAAAAACAGCTTATTTATAATTTCTATTTAAATTTGACCATTGGACTTAGCAAATTTCAACATAAACAGTTTATATAAGACTTTTAGCGTTATAAGTAATATAAATTTAAGTTTACAAATCTAATAACATAAAAATGCTAAAATATATTATTTTAGAAATTTAAGTATTTTAGAAACTAAATAATATATGTTTTGTCTAATCACTTAAAACTTAATACAAAACTTCATAAAGGAAAAGTTATTCTAGTCATCTTTTCACTCAAATCCCATAACATTTTGGCTTGATGATCATCAAAGACAGCTTTATTGGGGGAATACTTCACTTGACATTCTGCAAAATAGTTACCTGATTCCTTTTCTAACCCATCTTTGGTAGCACAGTAAATAATTGTTTGAGCACCTTGTTCAGGAGACTTAAACACAGGAATTTTTAAAAGGTATTTAAAAATTGAATGTCTTCCTAATTCAGTGTTAATAACCCCAGGATGAAGAGAAAACACAGAAATTTTTGTGTTGAAAAGTTTTTTGTGAAGTTCTTTTGTAAAAAGGATATTTGCTAGTTTACTCTGGCCATAGGCTTTTCTTCTACTATAGCTTCTTTCAGAATTAATGTCATCAAAGTTTATTGTAGCATATTTATGAACAGCTGAACTAACATTTATAATTCTCCCTTTTGTTTTTTCCATATGTTTCAACAGCAAGTTTGTCAAGGCAAAATGTCCAAGATGGTTAACACCAAATTGCATTTCAAACCCATCCTCAGTTTTCCAATTAGGGCACATCATCACTCCTGCATTGTTTATTAAAATATGAAGTGTATCAAATTCCTGTATAAATCCTGATGCAAATTTGTGTATGGATCTGAGAGAAGCAAGATCAAGTTTTCTCAAAAAAAGCTTTTTAGAGTTACTTAGTTTTTTCACATCTTCTAGAGCAATTTGCCCTCTCTTTAAATCTCGACAAGCCATAACAACTATTGCCCCTCGTTTAGCCAAATCAATTGCAGTTTCTTTACCAATTCCTGTATTAGCACCTGTTATAATAACTATATAATTGTCTAACCTGGTTACAGTAGTGCAGACAGCATGTTTGTAAAACCACTTAAACAAAATCCAGAGAGTCAGAATAACAAGAGAAATTGTTGTGTAAAACATGCGGTCATCCATTATTAGTTACTAAACTTAAACAAAACTTAAGTTAGATTTTTTTCCCTTAACATTTACCTAAAAATTAGTACTATTATTAAAAACTAAATAAAGTTGGTTTAAAACTAAATATAGGTCATTTAAAACTAAATGTAGTTTTATTTAAATTTATTCAAAAACAATTTACTTATGAAGATTTAAAGTTAAAATTTGTTCACATTTAATTGTTTATTTTTCTTTACTTTAGATTAGTATAAATAGTAATAGATTAAATAGTAATAGATTAATATAAATATATATACTTAATAGTGTTCAATGCTTGAAAGACTTAAAATCAAAAGATTTTTTTTTATAAATAACAAATAATGATAACATTATTGTTAGCAGTGGCGTACCTAGGGTAAATAGCGCCCTGGGCAAACACCGATCTTGCGCCCCTCCTCCCCCATATAAACTTCAACTTTTTAATAAATGATGACACAAACTTTTAATAAAACTTCATTATTCATTATAATAAACAATTTGTTTATGTAACATATATTACAATATTTTTTTTCTAGCTTTAATTGCTGCAAATTTCTTAATAACACTGTCAAAATCAATTTCTTCGGTATATTCTCGCTCTATGCTAAGCCTCTTTTGCGCCCCTTTTAGGTTGGCGCCCATGGCACGTGCCCTGCCTGCCCTACCCTAGATACGCCACTGATTGTTAGTGTAATAAGAATTTGTAAAAAACTTAAAATTCAGTGGAACAAATTCAAACTTCAAAAATTTAAAATATTATTTATGGGAGATAAAATAATATGGAACACATATAACATTCCATAAATTAATTTTCTACTTCAATGGTGAATTAAAAAAAAACATTGACTGAACAGTTAAAACAACTTTATAATTTAAAGTTTTTTTGAGTTAATTTTTGAGAAACTACTTGAATTACTAGTGTAACATTGTTATGCTGTAAGTATTTACAATTAGTTTTTTCAAAAATTGCCAGTGCTCTGAGTATCCCTGTCAGTAGAATAGTTGTATTTAAAACAAATAAGATGTCTCAAATGAAAAAAAGTAAAGGATTACTTGGTACAAGCACTAAATCTAAAAATATATCTTTTAGGACTTAAAAAATGCAAAAAAAAAAAAAAAAGGTAATTGTATATTTTTTGTATACATATATATTTACAACATCACTATATTATTTTAATGGAAGACAGCTAGTAGTTACAAAAAATATTTTAAGATTTGTTTTAATTATCTATGTGACATTATATAACATACAAAAATCATCAAGTATATCTGCTATAAACTGACTCACTAGAGACATTTAAAACTGTCATAAGAAAACTTTACGGAGAATGTATTAGTCTACAAAGGAAAAAAAGTTTTTGACATTTTTTCACTTAACTCCCATAATTTCTTTGATATACCTTCATCAAAGAATGCATTGTGATGAGACTTTGTCACCTGGCATTCTGCAAAGTAACATCCAGAAAGCTTTTCTAAACCTTCCTGAGTGGCACAGTAAACTGTGGTTTGAGCACCTTGTAATGGAGTTTTAAGAAAATATTTTGGAATAATATACTTTACAAGAAAGTCATGTTTACTCATGTCTGTAGATACCAAACCTGGGTGAAGAGCATATACTGTAATATTAGACTTAAACAGTTTTCTATTTAACTCTGTTGTAAACAGTATGTTGGCCAGTTTACTTTGAGAATAAGCTTTATAAATCGAGTAATTATTTTTAAAATTAATGTCATCAAAATTGATTTTTCCATACTCATGCAACCTAGAGGAAACATTAATAATTCTACAAGGTTCCTTAGTTGCAGCCATCTGCTTCAAAAGTAAATTTGTCAATGCAAAATGTCCCAAATGATTCACACCAAAATGCATTTCAAATCCATCTTTTGTTTTTTGTTGTGGGCACATAACACCAGCATTGTTTATTAGAATATGAAGAGACTTAAACTCCTTTAAGAAAGAATCTGTAAATAATTGAATTGACAATAGTGATGACAAATCAAGTTCTTTCACAAAAATTTGTTCGTTTTTGGTTTGACTTTTAATATCCTGGGCAGCACTACTGCCTTTTTGCAAGTCCCGACAAGCCATTACAATAGTAGCTCCACGCTTGGCTAGTTCTAGAGCTGTTTCTTTACCAATACCTGTATTTGCACCTGTTATTAGTACAGTTTTCCCATCCAGTCTTGTAGTTGTAGAGCATATAGCATGTCTACAGAATTTAGGAATAAAAAACCAAACAACAAAAATAAATGCGAACAAAATCGATAATATACTCCATGATATCTCATATAACATTTTAATAAATCTCAAACTGGTGCAAGATCGGTAAATCCTTCAGTTAGGCGGCGTAAAATAAATACATCCTAACGCTTTTTCAGCACTTACGGAGGAGATTGTTTTTGTTTTAATTAAAACAAAAGAAAGAAAACTTTACATAATTAGATTGCATAATTAACTTTAATTGAATAAACTTTAAAACTGCAAATAATTATAACTTTTCTATTTAAACTTTATAAGCTTTACAAATTTCTTAAGAATCAAAGATAAAAAATTATTCATTATTTTTGTTTTAATTTCATTTTCCAAAAAAAGTATCTAGTTTTTGATTACTTTTAATAAACTAAAACAAAAGTTTTAAGAATGAATTGCTTTGATTTAGTCATGCCACGTGGTAGCCCAAGCGCCAAAGTTATAAAAACGATTCACTGTTTTCAGCTTTTATTTCTTGTTTACATCGTCAATATCCTCTCTAAATGCAGTTTTTTTTTTGTCATTCTCTTACGGTAAGACAGCAATACACATAATAAATTTGCTTTTAAAATATTGTGGTGTTTTTATTTCTTGTTATGTTTTTGTTCTTTTTCAAATAAAAGTTTATTTCAAAATAACTCCAAAAGTATTTGCATTCATATAAAATATTTAAATTCATTACGAAACCTTTTATAAAAAACTCATTACTATTCATTTTTTTATCTACGGGCGTGAGTGATTTGTTCAGACGCTTTTCTAACAACAACAAAAAAGCGAAAGGATGTATTTATTTTACGCTGCTTAACTGAAGGATTACCGCAAGATCTTAATGTTAGGGTTATGACTAAGTTTAAGACTAGTCTGAAGCC